>NC_067412.1:96214212-96514359 GCF_009764475.1 Pristis pectinata
GATTTGTACGGGGCACAGTTTAGTAATTTTCCAATGGCACAAAACATGAAAGTGTGATAGACATTGCAGATGGTAATCAAATCAGTTGATTCATTGAGATTTAACCAAGTAATACATTTTAGAATTAATACTAAAAAAAAGACATTTATGTTAAGCTGCCAAAACTTGTCCTCGATCACAAGCACTAAATTCAGGAGATTGCATTTGCTCTTCCCTTGCTGCTTTTAATTGAGCCAAATTTTGGAAACAAGGGTTCAGGGCAGACGTGCTATCTCATCACAAGTGACCAAGGGTGAACTTGTATCCCAATAATTGCAAATGTAGAAAAATGCAGAACCAATAATTGTCAAATTGTAAGTTTTTTAAGAAAATGTAGAAACTGCAGATACTGGAAATCTGAAGTAAATTCAGAAAATGCTGGAAATACGTAGCGGGTCAACCAGCATCTGTGGAGAGTTAAGGCCCAAAAAGAGAGGCATAGTCATGGTTTGTACAAATCTTTGAAGGTGTTGAGGACATGTTAACAAGGCAACTAATGTTGAAATTCCAGAATTTATAATTAGAAGCACTGGATTCAAAAGCCAGGAAATGTAAGGCCCCACTAAAACTGTGAGATAGGCTTCAGAAATGTGAACACAATTACATAAAGTGACTCCTTTCCACTTACTGCAAAAGTTTACAGAAGTCCGGTGCAGACCCGGTGGCTGGACCCTGGGACTGGGTGAACAGGCTGGGACTGCGAGCAACTGGGAGGGAGGCCAGAGATCTCCGAGGAGGGGAAGAGGGAAGCTGGAGAGGCTGGGAACAGCTCAAAGAGAGTCTGGGAACCCGAGGAGTGGCTGAGAGGTCAGGGAACATAGGGGAAGCCAAGAGAGACCCTGAGAGTAGCCGATAGAGAGGTTAGAAACCCGGGGTGGGGGGGAGAGTGCTGGTGACATTCCAACTGCTGAGTTGGCAGGTGGGACAATCCAACCCTTTGTGACATATAGCAGGATGTGCAGTGTCCACACTCAAAGGAGGACACCAGCTGAAACCACATGAAACACTGGACCTCCATAATGCACACTTGTTGGTAGCTCACGAGCAACATTCCAAAAATCCCAACAATTAGTTCATCCCAAACAAATGGAAAAAAGTCCTTTGGTCCCCCACTGAAGCCCTGGATACAACAGTAAGAAGGAAGTGAAAGCTTTGGAGTGGATTCAAGATGGATTTAAGTTCAAGTTCATTGTCGTCATAGGCATACACACCCAGGGTATAACCGCAATGAGAAATAGCTTTTTGCAACAGCAGCACAGTGCATTACAGACAAGGACAAACTTCAGTTAACATTAGCTTAAATTAACTCAAATGTTTTCAGGGTGGGGTCTGTCCTGTCCTGATGCAGGGGTTCAACCGAAACATCAAAAACAACCTAGCAGATTGCTTGCTGCTCACTCTGACAGTTGTCTTCCCCTAAAGAAAATTAAATATTTCTACTGGCATCCAACCTGCACTGACAGAGACACAGAGATGTATAGCGCAGAAACAGGCCCTTCGGCCCACCTTGTCCATGCTGACATTTTTGCCCATCTACAATAATGTTTGCTCACATTAGGAACATATCCTTCCATGCCTTGTCTATTCAAGTGTCTGTCTAAATGCCCCTTAAACGCAGTGATTATATCTGACTCCACCACCTCCTCTGGCAGCACGTTCCAGATATCAACCACTCTCTAAGTAAAAAAAATCATCCCTCAGATCCCGGTTAAAACATCTTCAACCTTAAAACCATGCCTTCTTTTTTTTGATATCCCTACCATGGGAAAATGATTCTAACTAGCTACCCTGTCTATGCCTCTCATAATCTTATATACTATACTGATACCAGCCTTCCAATTTGGAGATATCTTTTTAAACTGAATACAGATACTCAAATTGTTGCCTTGGGATTTGAGTTCCAGTCAAAACTAAACAACGCTGAATAATAACAACACCAACCAGAATATCCACCAGAGTGATATTTAGAATTCCAACACTCCTGAATGTTGCTGGAGTTTCCATCAATTAAGGGTTATTCCCCGGGACACCAAAATCCAAAAGAATCACAGAAAAACAGAGTTATTTTTATTTCTCATGAATATTATAAAAAGCATTTGTATAGAACCTTTCACAAGGTCCTAACATGCTTTACAATGAAGTACTTTGATTAATGTGAAGGAAATGCAGAAACTACACAGCATACAGCAAGCTCTCAAAGTCATCACTCTAATAAGGGCGCGATGACCTGTTTCAGTAATGTTGGATGAGAGTTAAATATCAGGTAAAAAGCAAGTGTTAAAAAATGCTGATTGGTAATAAACGCTGACCTTGCAACCAACAGTCTTCCAACAAGAAAGTGTTTTTAAATGGATGCAATGTCTTCAGATTGCATTTACAAATAAAATGTATAAGGTTTAAAAAAAAGACCCTTTGTTAGAGCGGTCTTTAACCCGAAACATTAACCCTGTTTCTCTTTCTACAGATGTCGCTTGATCTGCTGAGTATATTTTCTGTTTTTATTTCAGATTGTTTTGGTTTTTCATTATAAATGGTGGAAGTTGGGAATGATTTTACAACCATCTCATCAATAGGAGGAATTCAGCAGACACGTACAGGCTTCCCCATAACCTGGCAGTGAGGCAACACCAATTGGAACTATCCCTGATACTGATCATAGATGATGCCTGGTCTAGAGCGCACCAGCAATCTTGATAAGACAACCAGCAGGGAAGTGTAAAAATAAGTAGACAGAAATGTACTTTGCTTTGTAACTTAACAGAGTAGACTCAAAACAAAGTTAGTTGCCAAATCTTGAATCTATCTCAGTGAAGAAATTCGGGGAGAGCATACACCCAATACTCCGATCGCTCGCATACTGAGTGATGGCAAACTGACCAACTGGGTCTCAGCTTAATGAAAACTGCACTCCTCGCAAAGATCTGCTTAAAATTAGAGTCAAGCGGCCAACAGCAAGAAGGAAAACCTCAACTAAATTGAAGCAAACGTTCTAATCAAGAAAACAAACTGTACTATAAAAGGTCCCTTAAGGAGACTGATGCCTATAAACAGTGTAAATGCTGCACCATACCTTGATCATTCACAAAAAGAGGAGCCATGTTTGCAAAGCATTTGAGAGAGCTGTAACCTGAGGTTGGATCTCCTCTCACTGTTTACACGGTGGACTCAGCTGTAGCAGCTATTTGGAGGGTAAATATTTCCACAGTTGCTATAAGTAGTCAATCAAAACAAGCTTTCTGCAAGCAATCTTTGCACAACAGTGCAACTACGAAGTCCGGCTGTAATTTTGTTTGGTTACAGAATCACTCTCAATAACACAGGAGTTTCCAGAGATTATGACAGAGTATAGTGCAGCTGGGTATCAGTGTCACCTGTGGTTCAGTGGGTACACTCCAGCTTTGAGTCAAAAGGTTGTGAGTTCATTCTGAGAAAAGGACTTGAGAGTCTATATTGCACCAAATAAATGTTCTGCCAGCTCAGGTGCTCCCTGTAGTGTAAATGCGTATACCTTTGAGAATTGAGTGTGCTTTGATCTCATACTCAGAATCTGACTTATTTTGTGAAATTTGTTGTTTTGCGGCAGCAGTACAATGCAAAGACATAAAAATTACTATAAGTTACAAAAATAAATAAATAGTGCAAAAGAGGAATAATGAGGTAGTGTTCATGGGTTCATGTACTGTTAAGATATCTTTATTAGTCACATGTACATCAAAATACACAGTGAAATGCATCTTTGCGTAGAGTGTTCTGGGGGCAGCCCGCAAGTGTTGCCTCGCTTCCGGCGCCAACATAGCATGCCCACAACTTCCTAACCCGTACGTCTTTGGAGTGTGGGAGGAAACTGGAGCACCCGGAGGAAACCCACACAGTCACGGGGAGAACATACAAACTCCTTACAGACAATGGCCGGAATTGAACCCGGGTCGCTGGTGCTGTAATAGCGTTACGCTAACCACTACACTACCGTGCTTGCCCGTTCAGAAACCTGATGGCAGAGGGGAAGAAGCTGTTTCTAAAACACTGAGTGTGGGTCTTCAGGATCCTGTACCAGATACTACTGTCTGGTTTGAGGTAGATGCTTTCAATAAAGGACAGTCTGTTTACCAGCTCTGTCCAGTGCGGGTGATAGTGCTTTGTGAGTGTGGCAGGAGACAGATCCAGTGTGGTGAAACTAGGGAACTATGAGAAAGCCAACCAAGCCTGTTGAGTTTCTCCAGCAGATTGCTTGTTGCTCCAGATTCCAGCATCTGCAGTCTCTTGTGCCTCTACCAAGGTCCTATCAGGTGGATATTAAAGAAACTTTGAAGAAGAATGTGCCAGTGTCAGACTATCAACTTGCAGTTTGTGGGATATTACTGTGTGTAACTTACCCACATCCTTACCATTCCCCAAATTACAACAGCAACAATACTACATTAGCTGTAAAGTGCTTTGGGACAACATGTCAAAGAGAGTCATACAACACGGAGACAGGCCCAACTGGTCCATGCCTACCAAGCTGCCCATCTCAGCTAGTTCCATTTGGCCACGTTTAGCCCTTATCCCGCTAATCCTTTCCTGAATGGTTCAACAGGAAAGCAAGCCTTTCTTTGCTGGATGGAGAAAATCTAAAGTTCTACTGGGTTTGTAAAATATAAAGGCACGTGGCAAAGAGGGAGAGTTGTCAACAGTATGTGCCATGCATTCTGCTGGCCGAGCTGAAACCATTCCAGGGGTCAGAAGGAACACAGAACGCTCGTCCACTGGTGAGAGAGATGAAAGGGAATTAAATCGGAGAATACGGATTTTGTTCCTGGACATTTTAAGCAAGAGATGGAACTGATCAGTACATAAAAAGCAAAGAATTACTGAGGCTGGAAATCTGGAATTATACCCAAAAACGCGGTAAACACTCATTAGATCAGGCAGCATCTGCGGAGAAAGAAACAGAATGATAACGTTCAACCTGAAATGTTAACTCAGTTTCTCTCTCCATGGATACTGCCTGAACTGCAAAGTGTTTTCTGATTTTATTTCAGATTTCCGGCAAATAGATTGATTTCTAATTTTCAGTAAAAGAGTCACAGGTTCAATAACTATAATCTTATCCTGGGAGCACCTAAATCACCTTCATGGTTGATAGTGAAACCACTATTTTGCTACTCTGTAAACTGCTTAAACTCCGCAACCTTCAGAGAATTCTACCGATGGATGGTTACAGGGATGAAGCCCACATTCCTCCAGAGAATGCGACTGTTAAACGCAATAGGCTTGCTGCCTGGAAGCAACAACCAATCTGCTGGAGGAACTCAGCAGGTCGGGCAGCAGCTGTGGGAGGAAGGGAACTGCCGATGGTTCAGGTCGAGACCCTGCATCAGGAAACCCTGCGTTACTTGTTTGTTAATCCAGTTCCAGCATCTGCAGTCTCTTGTGTCTCCTTGCTGTCTGGATGGGCAGGGTTAAACTGGGAAAACAGAGTAAATAAGAGACTGCTGGCCTCAATAAGGTTTATGCTGACTCCTGGGTGTGCATTGACTCATATCCCTTATCCCACCTCCAGGAAACCTGGAAGAAGGCAAGATATAGAGGGGTCTATGTCAGAATCAGAATTCTAAAGTTTAAACAGCCGACCTAACATCAACCCATCCATTTCTGGGGACTAAGTTTCTGCCCTACCTTCCTCTGACATCTAATCCAACCACTTGTGGTCCTGAAACTTAGCCCAGTTAGGAGCAGGATGAGGAGAGGTTTCTTCACACAGAGGACAGAATCCTTTGGGATTCTCTGTCCAGGAGGAAAGCAGCAGCTCTGTGTATGAGTTCATTTGGAATGGAGAGCGACAGATGTATAGATACAGAGTCATAGAGTCATACAGCACAGAAACAGGCCCTTCAGCCCAACTCATCCATACCGACCATGGTACCCACCAAACTAGTCTCATTTGCCTGCATTTGGCCCATCTCCCTCTGAACCCCTCCTATCCATGTACTTAACCAAATGTCTTTTGAATGTTGTTACTACACCTGCCTCAACCACTTTCTCTGGCAGCTCATTGCATATATGCACCACCCTCTCCGTGAAGAAGTTGCCCCTCAGGTCCACTTTAAATCTTTCACCTCTCACCTGAAACCTTTGTCCTCTAGTTTTTAGTTCCACTTCCCTGGGGAAAAGAGCATGTGCGTTCACCTTACCTCTGATAAACACCTCTAAAAGGTCACCTCTCAACTCCTACATTCCAAGGTGTAAAGTCCTAGCCTGCCCAACCTCTCCCTATAACTCAAATATTCTCTGCACTCTCTCAAGTTTAATGATGTCTTTCCTTTAACAGGGCAACCAAAACTGTACACAGTACTCCAAGTGCACACAATACTCCAAGTGTACCAACCTTGGTTCAGGTTCCAATATAATGGGAATCAAGGAGATGCTGCTTACTAATGGCACTGAGGTTGAAGATCAGCCATAATATTGATGAATGGGTGAGGCAGGCTCCAAAGGCTGGGTGGCTTAATTCTAACGTTCTTATGTTCTCTGGCCACAGGTTTGGAAACTCCTCAAACCTCTTCTGTCTCTACAGCTGCCGTGCTTCCTCCAGGGAGATTCACCAGGCTAATTCCTGGGATGAGAGAGTTGTCATATCAAGAGTCATGCAGCACGGAAACAGGCCCTTCAGCCCAACTTGTCCATGCCGACCAAGATGCCCATCTAAGCTTAGTCCCATTTGACTGCGTTTGGCCCATATCCCTCTCAACCTTTCATAGCTATGTACCTGTCCAAATGTCTTTTAAAAGTTGTTATTGTACCTGCCTCAACCACTTCCTCTGACAGCTCGTTCCATACACTCACCACCCTCTGTGTGAAAAAGTTGCCCCTCAGGTCCCCTTTAAATCTTTCCCCCCTCACCTTAAGCCTACGCCCTCTAGTTTTAGACTCCCCCACCCTGGGGAAAAGACTCCACCTTATCTGTGTCCTTCATAATCGTACAAACCTCAATGAGGCCAGACTGTTTGGATCTTTATTCCTTGGAGTTTAGAAGAATGAAGGGTGACCTTATTCAAACAAACAGGATCCTAGGGATCCTGACAGGGTGGATGTTGAGATGTTTTCACCAGTGAGAAAGTCATGAACAAGAGGACATCGCTGCAAAATAAAGAGCTGGCCATTTAAAACTGAGGAACGTGGAAGTTTCTTCTGTCAGAGGGTAGTGAATCTCTGGAAATCTCTGCCCCTGAGAGCGGTGGAGGCCAGATCACTAGATATTTAAGGTGGAGGTAGATAAGTATTTGGAAGATAATATATACTTGACTTATAAATCTCACAGCTGCAAGTGTTGAGGAGAGATGCAGAGATGCAAATAAGCAGATAAACTGTAGAGTTCAGTATTTTACATGCTTTGATTAACAAAAAAGATTTGCATCGTTGCACCTGGAATATTATCAGAACTGTGTCCAGTTCTGGTCGCCTCATTATAGGAAGAATGTGGAAGCGTTGGAAAGGGTGCAGAGGAGATTTACCAGGGTGCTGCCTGGTTTAGAGAGTAGGCATTATGAGGAGAGACTAAGCTAGGGCTTTACTCTTTGGAGAGAAGGAGGATGAGAGGAGACATGATAGAGGTGTACAAAATATTAAGAGGAATAGATAGAGTGGACAGCCAGCACCTCTTTCCCAGGGCACCAAGCTCAATACCAGAGGGCATGGATTTAAAGTAATGGGTGGGAAGTTCAAGGGAGATATCAGAGGAAGGTTTTTACCCAGAGAGTGGTTGGGGCATGGAATGCGCTGCCTGGGGCGGTGGTGGAGGCAGGTACATTAGTGAAATTCAAGAGATTGTTAGATAAGCATATGGAGGAATTTAAAATAGAGGGATATGTGGGAGGAAGGGGTTAGACAGTCTTAGGTGAGGTTTAAAGGTCAGCACAACATTGTGGACCGAAGGGCCTGCATTGTGCTGTACTGTTCTATGTTCTATGAAATGCCCCAGAGATGAGGAATTGAGGTTTATGGGGAACTGGCACAGAAGAGCAGATGAGGCCGGCACAGATCAGCTATCATCATATTGAATGGCAGGGGCAGGCTTGAGTGGACTGGACGCCCACTCCTGCTTCCATTTTCTTGTGTTCTTGTGTTTAACAATGTTTTAAAGCCCCATTCTCTCCAAGCAATTAGTTCCCACTCTGAATGTTGCTTTACCAACTGGGTCTTGATCTTTATCTTGTCAATGTCATTGGGGTGCTCTCCTATATTAAAGCTGCTAGATCCATGCAAATTATTATCAATGACATTTTAATAATTTTAACTCAGCTGTGATCCCATGTAATCCAATATATTAAATATTGGTCAACAGTTCATTTACAGAGTAAATTTCTGTGCAACGTAATGGCACAAACAAATGGAAGTTTTGTAACGAGAACAGAGATCATTCCCCCTTTTTACTAATCTCTGGAGCATTTGTCTTATAATATTCCAGGTGCAATGATGCAAATCTTTTTTGCCAATCAAAGCATGTAAAATACTAAACCCTACAATTTATCTGCTTATTTGCATCTTTGCATCTCTACCCAACATTTGCAGCTGTAAGATTTATAAGTCAAGTATATAAGAGCAGGGACGTCTGGCTGGAAGTGAAGACAACATCTAGTTAGGCCAGAACTTGAGTACTGTGCACAGTTCTGCTCACCATATTACTGGAAAGATGTGATTGCACTGGAGAGAGTGCAAAGGAGATTTACAAGGATTAGGCAGGACTAGAAAACTGGAGCTGTGAGGAAAAGTTGGACTGACTGGGATTGTTTTCTTTGGAAGAGAAGAGGCTGAGGGGGAACTAAACAGAGCTGTATAAAATCAAGTAGATCAAATAGGAAGGAGCTATTTCCCTTGGCGGAGAGGTAAATGAAAACAGCAGGCATGGAATTAAATTAACCAGCAGAAAGACTGAATAGGAGATGAGGAAAAAGATATTTTCACCTAGAAAGTGATAGGGGTCTGGAACTTGCTCTCTGCGAAGGTGTTGGAAGTAGAAGCGCTCATCACATTTAAGCACGTACTTGGACGTGAACTTGAACAGCCACGAACTTAAGAACCACAGGTCCAGCACTGGAACGTAAGGGGAGGCTGAGCAGCTTTTTTCCCGACCATCATAGAAAACAGGGCTGAATGGTCTCTTTAGACTTGATAGGGGTGTACAAGATGATAAGAGGCATAGATCGAGTGGACAGTCAGAGACTTTTGCCCAGGGCAACAATGGGACATAATTTTAAGGTGATTGGAGGAAGATATAAGGGGGATGTCAGGGGTAAGTTTTTACACAGAGAGTGGTGGGTGCATGGAGCGCACTGTCGGCAGAGGTTGTGGGGGCAGATACACTGGGGACACTTAAGAGACTCTTAGACAGACACATGAATGATAGAGAAATAGGGGGCTATGTGGGAGAGAAGGGTTAGATAGATCTTAAAGCAGGATAAAATGTCAGCACAATATTGTGGGCTGAAGGGCCTGTACAGTGCTATAGTGTTCCATGTTCTATGTTCTAGTGGGGAGTTTTCTATGATCCTATAGACCAATAATCTGCACCTTGACCTTGAATCTATTCAATGACTTCGCCTCCACACTCTTGGGGGAAGAGAATTCCAAAGATTCGTCACCCTCTGAGAGAAGAAATTCTTCCTCATTTCCAACTCAAATAGGCAACCCCTTGCTTTGAAATTCTGCCCCTATGACAGGTACCATCCTCTCAGCACTGACCTTGACAGAAAGTAGATGGAGAGGGGTCGAGGGAGAGAGAAATAGATAAAGCAGCTGATAGAGCAGATAAAGAGAAAATACTCGCTCTGCTGGGTGGAGTGTAGTCAGGAGGCATTTCATTACACAAAGGGAAGCAGAACTCTGGAACTCTCTCTGGAAACCTCCTTAGAGCCATAGAGCTATACAGCAAGGAAAGAGGCCTTTTGGCCCATCTCATACATGCCAACTGAGATGCCTACCTGAGCTAGACCCACTTGCCTGCATGTGGCCCATATCCATCTAAACCTTTCCAATCCATGTCATTGTTCAAATGCCTCTTACATGTGTAATTGTACCCGCCTCTACCACTTACTCAGGCAGCTCGTTCCACGTACCCACCACCCTCTGTGTGATAAAGTTGCCCCTCAGATCCATTTTAAATCTTTCCCCTCTCACCTTAAACCTGTGCTTTTGAGTTTTAGATTCCCCTACCCTATGACTATTTACCTTATCTATGCCCTTCGTGATTATATAAACCTCTATAAGGTCACCCCGTCAGCCTCCTATGCTCCAGGGAAAACAGTCTCAGCCTCTCCTTTTAACTTAAGCCCTCCAGTCCTGGTAACATCCTCGTGAATCTCTTCTGCCCCCTTTCCAGCTTAATGACGTCCATCCTTATACCCAGGCAACTAGAACTGCACACAACTCTGGAACTCTTCACTGGAAACCTCCAACTGAAGGTCAACGGAAAATTTCAGAACTAAGGTTAGTAGAGTTTTGGTTAAATGGTGGGCTGAGTCTTCTGCTTTTGTTCCCTTGTTCCTAAATATCCTGAAGGCTTCAAACCATTAACCACTCCTGCATCAGTTCACAATGTCCATCCTGCATTCACAGGAGGGGGTAAATTCTCTGGAAGGCAATGGTTTTATAATCTTGAAGACCTGATCTAAAGTTCATAAAAAGCCAATAAAGAGGTTTTTTTAGTTGGGAACTTTCAGCAGAACAGCAGGGTGCTATGGAGAGCAGACTGAGGAGTTATGATGGCCTCACATCACCACAATATATCATGGCGAACAGGAAGCTGACAGATACTCAACTAAAAGATCCATGATTTAAGGAGAAGCGTAAAGGCAAAGAATAGATAGTTTAGCCATGGGATATACGGATGCACGTGAAGAGCTGTGGTCACAATAGATTTATGTAAAACAAACACAATCATTTCAATGAAAAGGAAGGTAGAAGTTGTCAGAACAAAGATAGAGTCAACGAGTCATAGAGTAACACAGCACAGAAACAGGCTCTTCGGCCCAAGATATCTGTTGACTTACAAAAGTCGTTCCATGAATTTTCACTGTCACTCCATTAACTCTCTGGGGTATTTCTCTTGGATTTAAGAATTTATTTTTCACTGGAATGAATGGTGCACCACTCCCCTCTAGAAGACACTGTACCGAAATACCTCTTATACATTTCACCTCACCACTTTGCTTCACAAAATTTCACTTAATGAAGAATTATCCATGGAAACATCCCCTTTGCAAATTAAGTAATGGCTGCAGCAGGAATCCGTAAGTTACAACACACATAACTTCATGAGAAAGCGGCTTCTCTATTGGATTATATTTATCAGGAAAAGCCAAAAAGGCTGCAAGTCCTTTTGCAGAAAAGGAATGAGGCAATCTACTTCGGGTCTTTAAGATGATGGAGAGGTTCAAGCGTCGACCTTAAGATTAGACTGCTCTGTTGGAAGAACCAAACTTGGGAGCTGTCAAAATAACCCTGTACAAAGTTCTCGAGGAACTTCCTTACCCAGAGAGTGGCAAGAATGTTGAACCAGCTCCTTCAAGGGGTAGACGCTGGCAAAATATATAATGGGTATTTTGGTACAGTGTATTCCATCAGGGAGTTGTACACCATTCGATCGAGCAAAAAGTAGCTTCATAAATCTAAGAGAAGTATCCTAGACAGTTAATGGCATGATGGCAAAAATTTGTGAATCAGACTTTTATAAATCAAAGAATAGAGAGGACACAGGGAAGAGCGTTTGATGTCGCTGGGCTGTACTTGATAGAGTTCAGAAGGATGATGGGGGGATCTCATTGAAACCTACTGGATACTGAAGGGCCTGGAGTGAACATAGAGAGGATCTTTCCATTAGTACAAGAGTCTAGGATCTGAAGGCACAGCCTCAGAATAAAGGGATGTCCCTTTAGAACTGAGATGAGGAAGAATTTCTTCAGCCAGAGGGCTGTGGAGGCCAAGTCATTGGGTGTATTTAAGGCAGAGATTGACAGGTTCTGATTGGTAAGGTAACGGGGTTAAGGGTTATGGGGGAAGGTGGGAGAATGGGGTTGAAAAAAAAATCAGCCATGATTGAATGGTGGAGCAGACCCGATGGGCAGAATGGCCTAATTCTGCTCCTATTTCTTATGATCTTATGGTCTTAATACCGGTGTTCTGATTACTTCTACCTTTTAGGTGCTTTTATGGAATTAAGTGAGAAAGAAAAAGACAGAAAGATCTGTTGAACATAAGAAATAGGAGCAGGAGTGGGCCATTCACCTCCCTTACTTACTCCAAGATCATGACCGATCCTTTAGCTCAGAGCCTCTTATCTGCACTAACCTCATGATTCTATTAATATGCAAAAATCTATTGAGTCTGTCTTGGATATTCTCAGTTGCTGAGTCTCCACAGCCCTCTTGGTGGAGAACTCACCAGACTCACTGCCCTTTGGGTGAAGAAGTGTCTCCTCAGCTGTGTCTTGAAAATAAGAATATTGCCAATGTGGAGCCAAGGCTGAGGTCTTGAGCACTGGGGAGAACGAAAAACTAGTGAGGGACGAGCCTGGCGAGACAATATTGGTAATGGCATTGCTTTATTATTGTCGCATGTACAGTGAAAAAATGTTGTTTTGTGTTCTATCCAGACAGATCATGCCATACATAATCACATAAAGGTAGTAAAAAAGAACAAAATGCAGTGTTGCAGTTACAGAGTAAGTGCAGTGCAGGTAGACAAAAAAAGTGCAAGGGCCACAACGAGGTTGATTGGGAGATCAAGAGTTCAAGAGTTCATCTTTTAGCAAATGAGAGGTCCGTTCAAGAGTCTGATAACAGCGGGATAGAAGCTGTCCTTGAGTCTGGTGGTACCTGCTCTCAGGCTTTTGCATCTGCTGCCTGATGGGAGGGAGGTGGAGAGAGAATGACCGGGGTGGTGGGGTCCTTGATTATGTTGGCTGCTTTCCCAAGGCAGCGGGAAGTGTAGCCATGGAGGGGAGCCTTGTTTGCGTGATGGACTGGGCTGTGTTCACAACCCTCTGTAATTCCTTGCAGCCTTGGGCAGAGCAGTTGCCGTACCAGGATGTGATGCATCTGGATCAGTTGCAAATGAACTCAGATCTCACTGCTGCCACAGGAGACATTTACAAGGGGCTCAAGGGGTTCACTGTGCTCGGCAGACAGAGCTCAGCTGACAACACAGACTGACAATCTATGTCCAATATCCATTCTCCATGTGGATCCTACAGAAGGATCTTCATATTTACTGCAACCTGTAAGTGCAACTAAATCATATTACTACAGTTTGAATTTCAAATACAGCAGAAAAGCATCAGTATTTTCTATATCACAGTACAGAAGAAGACCATTCAGCCCAACTAGTCAATGCTGGAATTTATGCAGTTATATGTCCTAAATTACTTCATTTCAAACAATCAACATATCCTTCCTTTCCTGTCTCTTGCCTATGTTTATTTAGCTTTTGCTTAAATGCATTCTGACTGGTTGCATCACAGCCTGGTATGGAGGCTCCAATGTACTGGGTGGCAAGAGGCCGCAGAGGGTTGTAGACTCAGCCAGCTCCATCACGGGCACAACCCTCCCCATCATCGAGGATATCTTCAAGAGGCAGATCCTCAAGAAGGCGGTATCCATCACTAAGGACCCTCACCATCCGGGACATGCCCTCTTCACGTTACTACCATCGGGGAGGAGGTACAGGAGCCTGAAGACCCACACTCAATGATTCAGGAACAGCTTCTTTTCCTCCGCCATCAGATTTCTGAACAAGCCATGAACCCATGAAACACTACCTCGTTCTTCCTTTTCTTTGCACAATTTATTTATTTTGTAATTTATGGTAATTTTACGTCTTGCACTGTACTGCTGCCACAAAACAATAAATTTCACGATATATGTCAGTGATAATAAATCTGATTCTGATCTGAACCACATCATGCCATAGAACTATAAAGTCACACAGAGACACAAGATAAAAACAGGCCCTTCGGCCCACCAAGTCTGTACTGATCATCAAGCACCGGTTTTTACACTAATCCTGTCCTAACCCATTTTATCCTTTCCATAGTCCCACCAACTCCCCCCAGATTCTACCATTCACCTACATGCTAGAAGCAATTTACAGCAGCCAATTGACCTGCAAGTCTTTGGGATGTGGGAGAAAACTGGGGAAATCCACACAGACACAGAGAGAACATGCAAACTCCACGCAGACAGCACCGGAGGTCAGGATTGAACCCGGGTCACTGGAGCTGCGAGGCAGTGTGTAGGAATGTTTCACAGTGGAACCAACAAATGGCATTATCATTTTCCAATAGTGCGAAAAAATACTCTTTCTTCCTAGGTAACTGAACGATATTCTATTTCTTAATTTCAATGCCTCTAAATGGTTTAAGAGCATTCTAAATCAAGGCAATTGGCAATGGGTAGGAATATAAGTACACTGTGATTAGCTCCACTATCAAGTAACCCAGCCTTAAGGCACAGGAGATTCTATCAATTGTGCAATCACCTGCGTCAAAATAATGGCAGCAGTGTTTTATAGGTAACTCTGTAAAATAATTCCCCTTCGTCTCTTCCTTCAACAGGACTTAAGCAATGGTTATAAGCAGGATAAAGAGGTGTCCTTTTCTTCTACTTGTACAACAGCTACCTTGTTTTGCCAGTAATCACAAAAGAGGAAGTTGATCTTGGGAGAATGATGCCAGTGTTTGTATAATGTGGTGACAGGAAGTGAAGTGAGCAGAGGGCAAAATCCCTCATACTCCGAGAGAGGAAGTTCTTCTAACTGTGGGAGCGAGTGACCATAGACTCCAATATCTACACCACTGCCATTCACATCTCTCTGCACCTTGAGTGGTGTCAACCCAAAACACCAGTGGCCCTTCTTCTCCGCCCTTCCATCAGGCAAAAGATAAAAAAGCCTGCAAGCTTGTACCACCAGACTCAAGGACAGCCTCCATCCTGCTGTTATAAGACTATTGAACGGTCCCCTAGATGATAAGATGGACTCTTGACCTCACAATCTACCTCGTTACGACCTTACACCTTCTCTGATGCACTGCACTTTCTCTGTAACTGTAACACTTTATTCTGCATTCTGTTATTGCTTTTCCCTTGTACTACCTCAGTCCGCTGTTGTAATGACATGATCTGTATGGATGGCATGCAAAACAAAGTTTTTCACTGTACCTCAGTACATGTGACAATAATAAACTAATTTACCAATTTTGCCTGACCTGCTGATTTCCTCCAGCATTTTGTGTGTTGCTCCAGATTCCAGCATCTGCAGTTTCTTGAGTCTCCCTCGTGCTCGTCGAGTTTGCTCAAGCCCTTGCGAGGACCATCCTTCTTTCTTGGTCTTTCTCCCACCAAACCCACCAGCAGCTCGATTTTTGCTCCAGCAATCTACATCCTCCTGTGTTTCCACCCCATTATCCTATCTCACTACCACCGTTTTCCACTTTGAACCATTATCCCCTTTTACCCTTTCACCTTACTTTCCTTCCACTTAATTACAGACTTCCTCTGGAGAGACGAACAGTCCTTGATCTGAAATGTTAACTTTGCTTCTCTATCCTCAGATGCTGCCTGACCTCAGAATCAAAATCAGGTTTATTATCACTGACACATGACGTGAAATTTGTTGTTTTGCAGCAGCAGTACAGTGCAAGACATAAAAATTACTATGTTACAAAAATAAATAAATAGTGCAAAAGGGTAATAACGAGGTGGTGTTCATAGGTTCATGGACTGTTCAGAGATCTGATAGCGGCGGGGAGAAGCTGTTCCTGATCTACTGAGCGTTTTCAGTTTTTATTTCAGATTTTGAGCATCTGCAGTTTTTGTTTTGATTTTCATTATAAATGGTAGAAATGGGGATAGATTTCAGGCATGCAACAAAGAAGGAAGATCAACCATCTCATTAATAGGAGGAATTAAGCAGAATCTCATAGGCTTCCTCATAACCTCTCAATGAGACTCAGGCAAGGCCCATCGGAACTACCTTCTGCAGGATTTAGACTTTCTACATACTTCCCCTATGTTCTATTTGCATCCAACTTGTTCAATAACTAACTTCTTCCATTTCTATTGCTCAGTCCATGACCTGCTAAGAAATCCCAGTGTTTTCTGCTCTCGTTTCAGATTTTGGAATCTGTGGGATTTAGTTTTTGTCATCTCTTGGTGTGTGAGACATCAAAAGAATAACCAAACCAGGAGAGGGTTTGCCTTTAAGGAACTGTCTTCTGGAAAATATGGCACAGTTCCTCACAGAGGGTAACATTTCAGGGCAAAGAACCAGAATCCTGCAACATCAGAACTTTCCTTCAACACACATGTTCAACTTAAGTTCTGGCCCAGACATTCTGTCCTTGAACATCTTCCTCAAGACACAGCTGCATAGGGAATCCACCCCAGCTCCTTGTAAGTCTGTGGGGAGTGATTTTCTAAAGCACATGATAGAGTCCTAGAGTCAAGCAGCATGGAAACAGGCCCTTCGGCCCAACCGATCCATGCCGACCAAGAATCCCATCTAAGCTAGTCCCATTTGCCCATGTTTGGCCCACATCCCTCTAAACCTGTTCTATCCATGTACCTGTTGAAGTGTCTTTTAAATGTTGTTAATGTACCTATCTCAACCATTTCCTCTGGCAGCTCATTCCATTTACAAACACCCTTTGGGTGAAAAAGTTGCCCCTCAGGTTCCCATTAAATCTTTCCACCCTAAATCTATGCCCTCTAGTTCTTGATTCCCCAACTCTGGGAAAACGACTGTGTGCATTCACCCTATCCATGCCCCTCATGATTTTATACACCTCTATAAAATCAGCCCTCATTCTCTTACGTTCCAATGAATAAAGTTCCAACCTGCTCAAACTCTGTCCATAATTCGGTCCCTCAAGTCCCAGAAGCATTCTCATTAATCTCCTCTGCACTCTTTCCAGCTTAAATATGCAAAGAATTGTTTGGTTAAAATCGCTGATGGCCTACCACACAATTACCAGCAGGAACCATGCGCTAGTCACTAAGAAGTGTGAACTTTGCAACATATACCCCAATACTGCTGCAACCTCTACTGTTGCAGAGGTAAGTTTTTTTTTACACAGAGAGTGGTGGGTGCGTGGAACACACTGCCGGCAGAAGTTGTGGGGGCAGGTACATTAGGGACATTTAAAAGACTCTTAGATAGACACATGAATGATAGAGAAATTGAGGGCTATGTGGGAGGGATGGGTTAGATAGATCTTAGAGCAGGATAAAATGTCGGCACCACATCGTGGGCTGAAGGGCCTGTACTGTGCTGTAATGTTGTATGTTCTATGTTCTAACTATTAGGCAGTTGCCACAGTAACGGTAGTGTAGTGGTTAGTGTAATGCTATTATAACCCCAGTGACCCAGATTCAATTCCGGCCACTATCTGTAAGGAGTTTGTACGTCCTCCCCGTGTCTGCGTGGGTTTCCTCCGGGTGCTCTGGTTTCCTCCCACATTCCAAAGACGTATGGATTGGGAAGTTGTGGGCATGCTATGTTGGCAACGGAAGTGTGGCAACACTTGCGGGCTGCCCCCAGAACACTCTACGCAAAAGATGCATTTCACTGTGTGTTTTGACGGACATGTGACCAATCAAGATATCTCTTATCTCTCATCCCCTTTCACTCATTTGCTTTATCCCAGGGCAGAAATGTCAAATACTAGAGGGCAAAGCTTTAAGGTGAGAGGGGGAAAATTTAAAGATGTGCAGAGCAAGATTTTTATACAGAGTGGTGGGTGCCTAGAACATGCTGCCAGGGGTGGGGGTGGAAGCAGATGCGATGGTGGTGTTTAATAGACATTTAGACAGGCAAAAGACACTGCAGGGAATGGAGAGACATGGATCACGTGCAGGTATAAGAGATTTAGTTTAATTTGGCATCATGGTCGGCACAGACATTGTGGGCCGAAGGGACTGTTCCTCTGCAGTACTGTTCTCTGTTCTATGTTCTCTGAATGCTGATTCACCAGTTCAAGTTATTTGTTCTCAGCTCTGTAATCATTGCGCTAGGAATTAATCCAAAGCTTCCATATTAGACCCTGAATGGCGCAAGGAACACTTCAGAATACACCCACAGGTGATTAAAAGGAAAGAGAGAACAACATGATGTGCCACCTAGCATTAGTGACAAGAACAATCTCTTCTCCTATATTCTTCAAACAGCAACTGAGGAGATATAAAGTGACTGCAGACATAACGTGGCATAAAAGGAGGTAAAGTGAAAAGGACTCTCCACCTACCTGAGGAAAGTTGTGCTTTGGGTGAATGCAACTCAGGTCCAGAGAAAGTGATTATACTTCCTCTGTCGTTCTTGGGCCCTCCTCTTGTCTCATCGGGTCACATGACAGACAGCTACCATCAGTGCTGGGTCATCAAATGCTAGCACATCACCTGTACGATTAACTCTCGGATTCCCAGCAAAGACAGCATAGAATGACGTCCTGGAGGATGAGGCTGCCACAGGTAAGCCCAGGACCTGATCCACTGGGAATCTCAAACTTACCTGCCGTGTTCCATGTTGCGTCAGGTCCTGTTCATAATGTTCACTAAGTCATTGGCTTCCAGGTGAGCAACGGTTCCATTTTATGATTTCCATCCTTGTCTCCAAACTCTTCTCTCTATAAACCCTCCAGCCCCACGTCCACCTGAGATTGGTATTGGTACTGGCATTGGTATTGGTTTATTATTGTCACTTGTACTGAGATACAGTGAAAAACATGTCTTGCATACCGATTGTACAGGTCAATTCATTACATAGTGCAGTTACATTGGGTTAGTACAGAGTGCATTGATGTAGTACAGGTAAAAACAATAACAGTACGGAGTAAAGTGTCACAGCTACAGAGAAAGTGCAGTGCAATAAGGTGCAAGGTCACAACAAGGTAGACTGTGAGGTGAAGAGTCCATCTCAATGTATAAGGGAACCATTCAATAGTCTCATCACAGTGGGATAAAAGCTGTATTTGAGCCTGGTGGTACGTGCCCTCAGGCTCCTGTATCTTCTACCTGATGGAAGAGGAGAGAAGAGAGAATGACCCGGGTGGGTGAGGTTTTTGATTATGCTGGCTGCTTCGCCAAGACAGCGAGAGGTAAAGACAGAGTCCAAGGAGGGGAGGCTGGTGTCTGTGATGCGCTGGGCTGTGTCCACAACTCTCTGCAGTTTCTTACGGTCCTGGACAGAGCAGTTGCCGTTCCAAGCCGTGATACATCCAGACAGGATGCTTTCTATGGTGCATCGATAAAAGTTGGTGAGTGTCAAAGGGGACAAACCGAATTTCTTTAGCCTCCTGAGGAGTGAACTCTTCCAATTCTAGCTTCCTGAATATCCTCATTTACCACCGTCTTCAGCGATACTGAGCTCTGGAATCCCTGCCCTAAACCTCTCCAGACCTTGCCCTTTCTTTAACCTCCTTCTCCAAACCTCCCTCTTTGACTGCTTGAGGTCATCTGATATCTCCTCATGAGACTCAGTGGCACATTTGATACTCTTGTGAAGTATTTTTGGACACTTTTCCGCTTTTCAACAAATCCAAGTTCTGGTTGCTACACCTCACATCTCCAGCGACCAAGGTTCAATCCTGACCTCAGGTGCTCCATTTTCCTAAAGGGCAAATGTAGCTACTCCTTAGTGCAGGGAAGTGGAAAAGAATCAAAGGATGGGTATGTGAGAGAGAACAAGTGCAGGGTTACAGGGAAATAAGACAGGAACGGGACTGATGGGATTGTTCTTCTGGAAGTTGGCGTGTACCTGATGGGCCAAATGGCCTCCTCCTATAAGTAAGTTTAAAATGCAAGTGCCCAAACAAGACGTTCACTTCATCTCACACAATGAACATGCCCCTATCCTTCTAATCAGAATGAGCTCCACTCAATGCAAGGAACTGTTTTGTACTTTTCTAAAGGTGTTATCTTTTATTAATTTTTCTAATTGCCCTTTAGAAGAGCTATCTTGAAGCACTGCAGTCCTCCTGGTGAAGATACTCCCACAGTGTTGTTGGGACTGGCGATATATTTCCAAGCAAAGGTGGTGTGTGACTTGGAGGAGAACCTCACCAGCTGACTTTTCATATCCGAAGCTCCCAGGAAAAGTGCCCGCGATCTCCCGGATGGGCAGGCTCTTCATCCCAAGTGTGAATTACACCACTGTTGGAAAGAACAGCAATAGATTCCCAGACAATTAATTATCTGGCCATTGTTACTTTGCAAATGAAGTGCATTTTGAAGATAGTACACACTGCAATCATAGACCTCTTAATTCTTATGCAAGTGTATTCATTCACAACTTTCACATCCACTGAACTCCCCAAAGGTCTTCATTGCGATTGAAACACCATTAAAATCCCATCACCATTATTAGGTGGGCAAGAGCCCACAAGCAACAGTGACATCATTAAATGAACACAAAGACAAGTGTTGACTCAGGCTAAAGACTATTCAGTCAAATTTATTAAAATCATTCAGACACAAGAGCAAAGCAGCAAACTGAGTAAGTTGCAATGCTTCACTTTACCCTCCCAATACCAAAGCAATAAGCTATAATTTAGACAATATCTGTGCTGAAAGGTAATATGTGACATTGTGCAAGTTAAGGAAGATGTGCATTTATAAATTGTCTTTCACATCACTTCCAGACCATCCAGAGGCACTTTATAGCCAATGAAATACTTCTAAACTACAATCACTGTTATAATGTCAGAAACACTTTGGCAATATGCCCACAACAAGCTCCCATGAACACCAATTTTGCCCACCTCATAATGGTGACAGGATTTTAATGGTGTTTCAATCGCAATGAAGACCTTTGGGAAGTCCAGTGGATGTGAAAATTGTAAACAAATGCACTTGCTTAAGAATTAAGAGGACTGTGGTTGCAGTGTGTACCATCAACAAAATGCACTTCATTTACAATGTAACAATTGCCAGATAATTAATTGTCTGGGATTCTATTGCTGATCTTTCCAACAATGGGGTAATTCACATTTGGGATGAAGAACCTGCCCAACTGGGAGATCACGGGCACTTTTCCTGGGAGCTTTGGATATCAAAAGCCAGCTGGTGAGGTTCCCTGACAATGGTGCCCACACTGAGGGATTGGGACATAAACCAACGTAAGGAGTGGGGGGCTGTGTTAGTCCACCAACAATGATGAAGGCAGTGCCGCCTGCTTCTGCTACATCCTGATGCCTCACTGACACCCTCCCTGCTCCTGCACTCATGGCTGGGCTTTCACCTTGGCTACTTACAGAAGGCAAGTTACCAACTGTGACTCTGCCCAGATTAAACTGCAAATTGACAAGCTGCTGGATGGGTTTATGGCCTTTATAAACCGTGACTTTAGTGTGCACCATCTGCAAAATGTACATCATATACTTACCTGGGCTACTCACAAAGCACCATTCAAACCCACAACCTCTACCACCAGATGGTCCAGGATAGCAGGCACATGGGATATCATCGCCTTCTGGGTCCCCTCTGTCACACACCATCTTTACTTGGAAGTATATCCCCAGTCCTTCACTGAACCCCAACACTGTGGGAGTATCTTCACCAGAAGGACTGCAGTTGTTCAAGATTGCTCTTCTAAAGGGCATTTAGAAAAATGAATGAAAAAAAAACTTTTAGAAAAGCACAAAACAGTTCCTTGCTTTGGGTGGAGCCCATTCTGATCAGAAGGATAGAGGCATGTTCATTCTGGGAGATGAAGTGAACAGCTTGTTTAGGTTCATGGCCTTTATAAGCTGTGGCTGCAGTGTGTACCATCTACAAAGTGCACTTTATTTACAGTTACAATGGCCAGATAACCCATTTTGGAAAAGTTAACAATTATTGGTCATGATACCAGAAAGAATTTTTTTCATTTCTCCAAATAAGTGCCTTGAGATCTTTTATGTACACTGAAAGGAGCAGAAGGGGCCTTTGTTTGAAGCCTCATCTGAAAAACAGTTCTATCAACAGCGTGGCAGTCCCTCAGTACTGCAATGGAAGGCCAGCTTGGACTTGCACTCAGACCCCTTTGACTTGGAGGCAAGACAGGTGGATCAATACCTAGATCACTTTGGGATCTTTTGTTGCTCTGTCTACTGCTCAATTAAAATTAATAGCAGATTGATTAAAAATGTATACAGGTGCCTGGTCATGTCCCATTTCTCTTGTGGGCTTGTCAGTTTGCTTTGTATGACAAATGTATTGAAACATGGAAATAAATCTGAAGTAAAAAATATTTAAGTGGATCCAGGTAACAGGAGAATATTCAATATTCCATGAGATACTTGAGAGTCTTTTCCTCCAATACATTTCAAACATCGACTTTCCTAACATTGAGTACATGCACATTTCAAAATGATTTATTTTGAAATGTGCATGTACTCAATGTTAGGAAAGTCGATGTTTCTTTTGAAGTGCCAAGCTCTTATTCAAATGTCTCACCTTGATAGAGATGGAAATGAAATACAAAAAGGAAGCAAGGCTAGTATTTCTATGGTACTCTTTCAAAGCTAATGAAATGTTCTAAGTGTTGTCACTGATGAAATGTCAGAAATGTAGCACCACAGAGCAAACTCCTGAGACCAAGGTAGCAATAACCAGCTAACCATTTTAGTGAGATTTCTTCCTTAGTACCTCCCTGATCCCCTTCACTGAGTCTAAGTTATTGCTTGTTTGATGGATAGTATCAGGTATTGGCAGATTTCATCCAATTAAACACAGGTAAAACATTTTTGCTTCCTTTAGTTTCTTATCACACACTTTCTGTTCACTTGTCACCAACTCCATCCACCTGCCTGGCCACAGTCTGAAACTGAACCAGATTGTTTGCAACTTTGGAATCTAACTTGACCTCAAGATGAGCTTAGGCCTCATAACCATGGCAATGTGAGAGCATCTGTATCTACCTCCAAAGTATCAACTGATTCTGGCTTCCCTCAGCTCCTCTGTAGCTGAAACCCTCATCCATACCTTTGTTACCTCTTAACCTGACTCTTCGAAATCCTCCCGGACCACCTTTCCTTGCCCTGCTTCCCCGTTAATTCCTGACCTTCACCACTTACTGGTTAAGCAGCCCTTTAATCCTAATGGGTTTTTCCTTGTTTGCAAATCTCTCTGTGGCCTCTGCGCTTCCCAAGTTCTGTCATCTCCTTCAACCCTACGACCTTCAGAGAAGGCTCTGTTCACCTAATTCTGGCCTTTTACCCTTGACTGAACCACTCCACCAGTGGCAGCCATGTTGTCAGCTGCCAAGGCCCGAAGCTCTGGAATTCCCTCTCTATAACCCGATTCCCTGCCCTTTTCCCCTTAAAAGACACCATTTAAAGCATAGCTCCTTGACCAAGCTATTGGTCATAAGAAAGCAAGACCAGGAGGAGGCCACTCGGCCCCTCAAGCCTACCCCACTATTCAACTGATCATGGCTGATCTGCCCCAGGCCTCGTTTCTCTTCTGTGCCAGTTCCCCATCGCCCTCAATCCCCTGATCTTTCAGCAATGTATCTACCTCCTCCGTAAAAACCCAACGATCCAATGTTCACAGCCCTCTGGGAAGAACAAGAATCAGATTTATTATCACTGACTTAGATGATGTGAAATTTGTTATTTTGTAGCAGCAGTGCAGTGCAAAGACATAAAGTTACCATAAATTACAAAAATAGATAAATAGTGAAAAAAAAGGAATAATGTTCATGGGTTCATGGACCGTTCAGAAATCTGGTGGCGGAGGGGAAGAAGCTGTTCCTGAGTCGTTGAGTGTGGGTCTTCAGGCTCCTGTACCTCCTCCCCGATGGTAGTAACGAGAAGAGGACATGTCCCGGATGGTGAGGGTCTTCGTGATGGATGCCGCCTTCTTGAGGTGCCGCCTTTTTGAAGCACCAACTCTTGAAGATGTCCTCGATGGCGGGAAGGGTTGTGCCCATGATGGAGCTGGCTGAGTCTACAACCCTCTGCAGCCTCTTGTGATCCTCTGCATTGGAGCCTCCATACCAGGCTGTGATGTAACCAGTCAGAATGCTCTACATTGTACATCTATAGAAATTTGTAAGAGTCCTTGGTGACATACCGAATTTACTCAAACTCCTAATGAAGTCGAGCCTCTGGCATGCCTTCCTCATGATAGCATCAATGTGTTGGGCCAGAGATTTACTATCTTCTGTTAGCAGTGCCACGATCTCCTTATATGTCAAATTCTGTCTGATATCACTTCAGCAAAACACTGTGGAAGGTGCCATATGTAAAGACAAGTTGTTGTCTTAGTCTTGTAGTTAATATTGGTTTTAGGATAAAACTTGGCCAAGACACCTGACACCCTTCAAAACATTACAAAGTGCTGTGAGGTATTTACAACACAGAAACAGATCTGCACTAGTGCCTTAACCCACTTAAGCCTGTTCTCATCCAATTTCATTCAAGGCTATCAATCCATCCTTATTTTAACCTTACGTGAGAGGGCAGGTGGGGCCATCTTTTTGCAAGGTAAGTTGAAGGAAAACAATTGTAGCAAAGATTGTGTGGACCGAGTCAGTGATCCAGAAAGCTCAATTTACACAAGGTGTACATAGAAGGGCAATCGCTGCAGTCAAAATGTGTACGTTTGTGCATTTTAACATACAGACGAAACGCATTTCATTCAATCTTCTAAAAATGTTGAAAGAAGAAAAATGGATTACAATTCTGTCTTTAATGATGTGAAATCATTAATGATGTGAAATGTTTATACATTTCGTGCAATACACTGAGTTCTGTATTTTCTTCGTCCAACTCAGTTTTGCACTAACCCTGCACTAATTTTGTATTCGGTATATATCATTTTTTGCACTATTTGTACTTGCGAAATTTTTTTGTCTGTGTTTATTGTATGTCCTCTGTTCTATGTATGTCCTCTGTTGTGAGAGTCTGGGGGAAACGACATTTCGTTCCTCCATGTCTTTTTATAGCATCTGGGTGAATGACAATCAAGTATAACTTGACTTTACTTGACATAAAACTTACTCTGACTTGAGGGATTTTCAGGAGTGGTGGACTGCCTGCTGGCCTCAGTACCCAGTTGCATCCTGTCAGCAATCAGACTGATGCATTATCAGCTCCATAATGTACTGTCAATCACACACAGTCAGTAACAGCTTATGCAGTTGTTCAACAGCTCAACCATTCGATTTCTCAAGATGAGAATGGCTTCAACCTTTTCCCATTTATCACAGCCGACAATGTCATGGATTGGACTCAAGGCCTGTCTCCCCTTGTCCACTGACTTCGGGTGACCATCAGGATAAGCTGGTAGTCATCCTGCTCTTTTGCAATCATTTCTGGTTGCCCCATTATAGGAAGAATGTGGAGACTTTGGAGAAGGTGCAGGAGAGGTTTACCAGTCTCCTGCCTTAGATTAGAGGGTATGAGCTATAAGGAGAGATTGGACAAACTTGGGTTGTTTTCTCTGGATCGGCGGAGGCTGAGGGGAGACCTGATAGAAGTTTTCAAGGTTATAAGAGACATAGATAGGCAGCCAGCATCTTTTTCTCAGGGTCAAAATGTATAATACTAGGAGGCATGCATTTAAGGTGAGAGGGGGTAAGTTCAAAGGGGATGATCGGGGCAAGTTTTTTTACACAGAGAGTGGTGGGTGCCTGGAATGCACTGCCAGGAGTGGTGGTGGAGGCAGGTACAATTGAGGTGTTTAAGAGGCTCTTAGATAGGGACATGAATGAGCAGAGAATGGAGGGATATGGACATCACTGAAAGACCTGCACTGATTGGTCTTCCATAATTGTCCACGACAAGTTGGTGGTGAGCTGCCTTCTCAAGGTGCTGAAGTGACTCACAATAACAGGGAAAATACCATGTTCCATGCTTAATGCCAAATCTCAAGCAACCTGTTGTTCCCTGTCGCTCTGAGGCCATTAACAGTCAACACAAGATCTGGGTCAAATCACAAGGAGGCATGTGGGGTGATTGGGTATTGCAATTGGAACTGGTTTATTATTGTCACTTGTACAGTGAAAAATGTTATATTTGCCAGGAAGAACCTCCCTAAACAACATTAATGAAACAGCTTAGGTTTTATGACAATCCTTAAAAAAAAATCATTTTCTGATTCTAGCCCACAACTTGCTAATTCCATTAGTCTCCTGACAGAATTCAAACCACTACTCTGACCCACCATATCCTCTATGTGACTACAAAACAAATTAACCAATTGACTGTGGCCAGTGACATGGCTGACTTATAATGAATAAGAAAGTGTATTGTGTTTAAAGCAATACTATACCACAAAGTTCATTATTATATTCCCACAGAACTATTTTTATTCGGTTTCAGATTGTGGAAATAAAGGAGAGATAAGTTACTGTGGTGGTCATGTCATTTTCAGGATCTCCTGAACCATTTTGCAGCCAATAGTCACCACTGTAATGTGAGAAATATGACAGTCAATGCATGCACAGCAAGCTCCCAACAAAAACAATGTGATAATGATCAGATAAACTGTTTATCTGTCATATATACTGTGATACTTCAGTAAGCACCTGTCATACTCCGGATATCGCACGTCAGATGGTGCACTTTGCTCAAAACAACCCAGTAAAAGGTACGTCACTGAGCAGTAACCTGAAATTTGTGAGCATCCATACTCTCACCAAACTCATGAGGTAATAAGTAGTGAATTGGATCGTGCCCATTTTGGAGGACAACCTGAAGGAATAGTCCAAGGTGATCGCCAGCCACTATCTATGATGATTCAAAGACACTTACGAGCAATGTCACAAAGGACAAATAAAACTGTGGTTGCTGACTGATACTCAGAATGTGAATGAGGCATCTTTGCTACCCAAGCACAGAGGCAAACCACATTCAGAAGCTTACAATAGGATGCAGGATCCACAGCCAAAACCTTAATCTGTCTTCTCTCACACCACTAGGTTCAAGAACAGCTACTTCCCTTCAACCATTCGGTTCATGAACCAACTTGCACAACCCTAATCACTACCTCAGCATAGCAACACCATGACCACTTTGATCACTTTGCACTAAAATTGAATTTTTTTTTGTTCTAATTGTGTTCTTTCTTGTAAAAATTGTGTATAATTTATGTTTAATTTATGGCTTTCCGTTGTATTCCGCTTATATGATGCTATGAGTTTGTGATGCTGCTGCAAGTAAGTTTTTCATTGTACCTGTGCATACATGTACTTGTGCAGATGACAATAAACTCAACTTTGATTTTTGGTGATGTTTGTGGATGAATTCCTTAGAGAACTTGTGCAACACCACTGTCTCTGGGAATATTATGCAGGTGCCACCACAGATATCTTAACCAGTTTAAAATTCTCACCCTTGTTTTCCAATCCTATCTCTGTGACCTCCTCCAATCCTAAACTACTTTGAGCTCTCTTCACCGCCCAAATTCAGGATTACAGCCCATTCCCAATTTCCCTTTGTAGGCCGTGTCTTTAGTTGCCTGGACTCAAAGCTCCAGAATTTCCGTCCTGGTCTTCGCTGTTTCTCTACCTCTCTCTCTCTTAAAGAAGATGCTCCCCAATATTTACCTCTATAGCCAAAACTTTGCTCCCCATGGTATCGCAACTGCTCTGCCTGTAACCACAGGAAACTGCAGAGAGCTGTGGACACAGCTCAGCACATCACAGAAATCAGCTTCCCCTCCACTTCTCGCTGCCTTGGTAAAGCAGCCAGCATAATCAAACACCCCACCTACCTGGGACATTCTCTCTTCTCCCCTCTCCCATCGGGCAGAAGATACAAAAGCCTGAAAGCACGTACCACCAGGTTCAAGGACAGCTGTTATAAGACTATTAAATGCTCCCCTAGTACGATGAGATAGACTCTTGACCTCACAACCTACCTCGTTATGGCCTTGCACCTTATTGTCTACCCACACTGCACTTTCTCTGTAACTGTAGCGCTTTATTCTGCATTCTGTTATTGTTTTCCCTTGTACTACCTCAATGCACTGAAATGCTCTGTATGGATGGCATGCTAAACAAAGTTGTTCACTGTACCTCGGTACATGTGACAATAATAAACCAATTTACCAATGTATCACTCCTTCTCCTGCTTCTTCTTCTGTAATCCTAGGAAAAACAGTGAGAGACAGGGTGCAGGTTAAAGTTGTAAACTGAGGTCTGATCACCAGCTGTTGACATCTGGACCTTCAAATGGGTTGCTTCAATCCCTCTATGATGTGCAGTTTCTGGAGTTAGCAATGTGACTTACTTGCTTCACCTCACCACACACATAGTTCAGCAAGTCTTTGACACTTCATTTGTTTAATAAATAAGCAGTGTCCATGTCCTACACGGGTATAATTTGGAGCACTCTGTTATTATGTAGCAGGTGAATGATACTCGATGGTCAAATCATTATTGGTGACTCTTGCTGAAGATCAGATTTCTCTCCAATGGCTCTCACCACCCAGTGAAAGTGCCTGTGAAAGGTTCATCTGACCCATTATCTCCTCGTGTCGAATTTTGTTTGACGAGGCTCCTGTGAAATGCCTGGGTACTCTTCACTACAGTAAAGGCACCACGGAAATGCAAGTTGTTGCTGCTGAAACAGTAGACCAAGGAAAGACACACCGCGAAGAGCTCGTTCATTAATATGGGAGAACTGGGTCAGTGACAAGCAGGTAGAAATACTAACAGTTCCACTCAGCAAACAGCCAGTCAGCAGAGGGTGATGCGTATGGGACCGCTGTGGAGAGGGGAAGACCCACCACCTGATTGGCTCACGAGAGCCAAATGGTTAAATGCGCCTAACATGGGCCTTCGTCTAATGGCAATTTCACCATTCTCTCCACTTGATTGGGCTGAGGTAATGACCTTATTAATGCATTTACTCTCTAGTGCGTAATAGAGGACAACGTCCGATCCATTTTCGTCACATCAGAATGAAAACTGGTTAAAGAGAACTTGGCTCTATGTATTCTCTCTGCATGCCATTAGGTAAAATAATATGACACTAAATCATAATTTTCTGCACTACTCACTGTAAACATCTTTCAGATGGGGACTGTTTAAGTCTCTTCTAATAAAGATCTTTGTTTTGATGGCTGCAAACACGATAGGGAATTATTGTGCTTTATATTTCACTTTTCTGCATGACATCACCTTTGGGAAAATAATTGCTTTATTATATTCAGGTCTGAGATATATTGCACTTAGTTATCAATTGAATTGAAAACGATTTATTGCCACTTCAACTGCCCAGTTTTCTGTGGACTGCATTGCAAAAAATTATCTGTCGTGCATTAGTGTTCATCACTGAACGAATATAGATATCTGATGACTTTCAACACACTGGTGCCAAAACGGCAAGAATAAATCAGTCCTCGCTGCCAGGTTTACATTTATCCTAATATTTGGTGTTTACAAGTTGCTGATGTACTGCATTTAACATGGAGGAGCTCTCTTCAAACCGTAAATCAAAAGGGAATTAAACAAAAGGGAAAACCCTGTCACCATCTTCATGAAACGTTCTAGGGAAAGAACTTGTTGTCTGTTGTGTGTGCTCAATGAAGTCAATGGAATTTCAGAAAAGATGCTCTATTTGCTGGCATCACTACATTGAGAATAAATACCCATTCCTTTTTATAAGATATCTTTATTAGTCACATGCAACACATTGCAACACACAGTGAAATGCATCTTTTTGTGTAGAGTGTTCTGGGGGCAGCCCGCAAGTGTTGCCACACTTCCAGCGCCAACATAGCATGTCCACAACTTCCTAACCTGTACGTCTTTTTTGGAATGTGGGAGAAAACTGGAGCACCCGGAGGAAACCCACGCAGACACGGGGAGAACGTACAAACCCCTTACAGACAGCCGCCAGATTTGAACCCAGGTCACTGGCGCTGTAAAGTGTTACGCTAACCGCTACACTACTGTGCCTGCCCTCACAGATCTAAGTTGAATAAAAGGATGACCATGTCCATCAAGGCTCCATGTGCTGTTTCCGGGGACACACACAGAGACGGACATCAACTGCTGCTGGAAGGTCATCAACTCGGTGAAAGACACCCTTTGGTCTGCCCGAAACTTGTTGGTCTTCCAGCACTGTGAGATGTCCGTAGGGAAATGTTGCCGGCTGGCACATTCCAGGTTGCAGGAGTACGTGCTGAGGGACACACTGAAGCTGGGCGCAGCCAACGCAAAGGCTCGGTGGGGAAGGACTACAGTTTAGTGTTCTTCTGCCACTGGAGAGGGAGGGGCGGGGACAGAGAGAAAGCCCCTAAATATTGTAAATACGGGACTGGGTAGCTTCCAGGGAGCCACACGTGTGGCATCAGTGCTGTTTTCTATATAAAAAGGTAACACTAATGAATGATTTGTACAAGAATGTAAAGGTTTGCACTGTTTTGTAATTGTATATAGTTTGTCTTTTATTATGAATAAAGTTTATTTTATTAAAAAAAGTGTGGGCAAATGGGACCAGCTTACACGGGCATCTTGGTTGGCATGAACAAGTTGGGCCAAAGGGCCTGTTTCCATGCTGATTGACTCCATGACCTCTGAGGTCAAACTCACCACCTCTCAGCATTTGTGTTTGATCAGCTTTTTCCACAGATTCCAGAGTCGACGGAAACCAAATTTCGGAAGAGGCTTCAATGCGCGGGTGGACATGGGTGAATTGCCACCCTCATTTTTTAAAAGTTGTTTCTCAGTTGGGACTTGTTTTAGTTTGCAGATCCAGCAGCCAGCACAGCAGAGGGGAGGACCCAGCAGCTTTTTAAAAAAAAGTTGTTTCTGATTGGCTAAGTGCGTGGCAACTCAGTCAATAAAAGAGTAAAGCGGAGTGGCCTTTTTAGAGTTGTCATTGTGTGAGTTGGCCAGTGTCAGAGTGGGGAGCTGAGGTTTTGGTGTGAAGAGGTGGAGGCTGAGGTGAGGTTCTGTTAAGTCCTCTTTCTATCTTTCTATCTGGTAGAGCAGTGAGAATGACACCCAGCGCAGTGATGTGCTCCTCTTGCATGATGTGGGAAGTCAAGGAGACCTTCTGTGTCCCTGGTGACTGCATCTGTGAGAAATGCATCTGGCTGTAGCTCCTTGAAGACTGCGTTAGGGAACTGGAGCTGGATGACCTTCAGATCATTTGGGAGACTGAGGGGTTGATAGACAGGAGTTACAGGGAAGCAGGGTGGCACGGTAGTGTAGCGGTTAGTGTAGTGCTATTACAGTGCCAGTGATCTGGTTTCAATTCCAGCTGCTGTCTGTAAGGAGCTTGTGTGTTCTCCCTGTGTCTGTGTGGGTTTCCTCCGGGTGCTCTGGTTTCCTCCCACATTCCAAAGATGTACAGGTTAGGAGCTGTGGGCATGCTATGTTGGTGCTGGAAGAGTGGTGACACTTGTGGGCTGCCCCCAGCACATTCTCAGTAGTGCAAAAAGATGCATTTCACTGTGTGTTTTGATGTACATATAACTAATAAATAAATGTCTAAGTTGCAGGAGGCAGATAGCTGGGTGACTGTCAGGAGAGACAGAAAGGGAATAGGCAGTCAGTGCAGGGTACCCCTGTAGTTATTCCCCTCAATAACAAGTATATTGTTTTAGATACTGCTGGGGGGGGGGGGGGGGGGGGATGGGGTAATGACCTACCAGAGGAAAGCCACAGTGGTCAGGTCTTGGGCACTGAGTCTGGCTCTTTGGCTCAGAAGGGTAGGGGGAGAGAAGAGGCAAGTGGTATTGATAGGGGATTCCCTGGTTAGGGGAGCAGACAGGAGATTCTGTGGATGAGAACAAGACTCTCGAATGGGATGTTGCCTCCCAGGTGCCAGGGTCAGAGATGTCTTGGATTGAGTCCATAGCATTCTTAAGGGGAGGGGGAGCAGCCAGAGGTTGGTACCAATGACATAGGCAGGAAAAGTGACAAGGTCCTGCAAAGTGAATTCAGGGAGTTAGGTGCCAAGTTAAAAGACAGGACCTCCAGGGTGGTGATCTCAGGATTGCTACCTGTGCTGCATGCTAGTGAGGCAAGAAATAGGAAGATGGTGCAGTTTAACATGTTGCTAAGGAGATGGTGCAGCAGGGAGGGCTCCAGATTTTTGGGCTCTCTTCCAGGGCAGGTGGGACCTGTATAAACGGGACAGTTTGCACCTGAACTGGAAGGGGACCAATATCCTTGGGGAATGTTTGTTAGTGCTGCTTGGGGGGGGGGGGGGGGGGGTGATATTCAAACTGGAGTTGCAGGGGGGTGGGAACCAGAGTGGCAGGGCAGCAAGTGGAGGGGCTGCAGGGAAAGTAGATGTTAAGACTACAAGCAAAGATGGAAAGTGAAAGGTTCAGCATGGTGGGACTAAAGTTCTGAGTTGCATCTATTTCAATGCAAGGAATATTGTAGGTAAGGTAGATGAACTTAAGAGTGTGGATCTGTATGTGGAATTATGATGTAGCCATTAGTAAGGGGAGGGGTGGCATTACTCATCAGGGAAAATGTCACGGCAGTGCTCAGAGAGGACATACTGGAGGGCTCGACTTGAGTGGCAGTGAGGAATAAGAAAGGGATGACCACATTAATGGGACTATATTATAGACCTTCCAATAGTCAGCGGGAGTTAGAGGAGCAAATTTGTAGAGAGACAGCAGACAGTTGCAGGAGATATAAAGTTGTGACAGTAGGTGATTTTAATTTTCCACATATTGACTGGGACTCCTGTACTGTAAAGGGATTGGATAGGATAGAGTTTGTCAAATGTGTTCAGGAAAGTTTCCTTCATCAATATGTAGAGGTCCCAACTAGAGAGAGTGTGATACTGGATCTCCTCTTCGGGAATGAGACAGGGCAGGTGACAAAAGTGAGTGTAGGGGAACACTTTGGATCTAGTGATCATAATTCCATTAGTTCAAGGTAATTATGGAGAAGGATAGGACTAGTCCTAGGGTTAAGATTCTAAACTGGAGGAAGGCCAATTTTGATGGTATCAGAAGAGACCTGGCAGGCATGGATTGGGATGGGTTGTTTTCTGGCAAAGAGATGCTTGGTAAGTGGGAGACCTTCAAGAGTGAAATATTGAGAGTACAGAATCTGTATGTTCCTGTTAGAATAAAAAGCAAGGCTAACAGGTTTAGGGAACCTTGGTTATCGAGGGATATTGAGGCCCTGGTAAAGAAAAAGGAGGCACATATCAGGTATAGGCAGTTAGGATCAAATGAGGTGCTTGAGTAGTATAAGAAATGCAAGAGAACACTTAGGAGAGAAATCAGGAGGCTAAAAGAGGACATGAGGTTGCTCTAGCAGACAAGGTGAAAGAGAATCCAAAGGGTTTCTATAGCTATATTAGGAGCAAAAGGATAGCAAGGGACAAAATTGTTTCTCTTGAAGATCAGCGTGGTCATCTATGCGTGGAGCCAAATGAGATGGGGGAGATTTTAAATGGATTTTTTGCATCTGTTTTTACTTGGAGACAGACACAGATTCTATAGAACTGAGGAAAAAGAGTAGTGAGGTCAGGGACTGTATCCAGATACGGAAGAGGAGGTGCTTGCTGTCTTGAGGCGAATTAGAGTGGATATGTCCACAGGGGCTAATGAGGTGTCCCTGCAGACCTTGTGGGAGGCTAGTGCAGAAATTGCAGGGGCCCTGGCAGAGATACTTAAAATGTCCTTAGCCACGGGTGAGGTGCCAGAGGACTGGAGGATAGCTAATTTTGTTCTGTTGTTTCAGAAAGGCTCTAAGAATAAATCAGGAAATTGTATGCCTGTGAGCCTGACGTCAGTCATGGGTAAATTATTGGAAAGTATTCTGAGGGACAGGATATACAAGTATTTGGATAGAGAGGGCCTGATTAGTGACAGTCAACATGGCAACCTAACCCATGGAAGATGCCTAAGTCAGCACCTGAGGGATTGAGACCCAGGGTTTCAGAAGCAAAGCAAAGCCAGTAAGTGTGTACAAGAGGGAAGACTTGCACTCATAGATTTTTTTTTGCACTTTAGGTCAATCTGAAATAAGAACAGCTTTGATGAAAACTAATCGATCTAAAACATTGCTCCTCTTCACAGATGCTGCCTGACTTGCTGAGTATTTCCAAATTCTCCTTGTTTTATTTCAGGAATGCCTTCTGACCCCCAATGGACCAGAAAGTGGGAATGTAGGAACAGAAGGGGACCATCCATCTCCACAGACCTGTTCTACCATTTGACTGGACCACACTGGATAAAATCATTAACTCTTTAATGTTGTAATGTTTAATGCAATTTAAACCTACCCAAGCTGGTTTCAATACAATTTTTGATAACTGCATCATAGGTTTTAACCACATTTGGTGTGAAGATGTGCTTCCAGACTGCAACCTTGAATGTAGTGGCTCTAATTTTAAGATCCGACCATGTTTTTTATAGACTCCTAATGCTTATACAAATCAAGGAAAGGAACACCATTGCCAGGCAGCTAATCAGGGCTCATTCATGGCTGGACGTGGTTAGAAGGAGGGTGTTTGCAGAAACAACAACCCAGAAAAGTGACAGCAACTGATGGGGAACTTCACAGAAGCCAGAGCCAACTCCAACCAGCTGGCAACTCAAGAACCAGCTGCTGTTCTAAACCCAAGGTTTGCATGCCAACTGCACCAGTGAGCATCTAGCTGTAGGTGGTGTCTAACCTAATCCCAACAATCCTTAACATTGCACCAGAGGGAAAATAAACAACATTAATTTGTGAAATAAAATGATATTCTTTGGAACTGCATTAGATGATCAAATAGGACAGGTAAAAACAGCAATTAATTTGAAAATGTAAAATCATCACTAAACAATATTTCCTCAAATATTCTGCACAGACTTTGTAAAGGTCTCTGCACAAGTACAGCATTATACACGATGCAAAGATAAATATTCTGGTGACTCAGCCAGTCTTTTCTTTCTTACATCAACACAGAATATTTAATTCCAAGATGATTTGCATAATTATATTACTTCATGCTCAATAATTTCCAATCCACAGTATTTTGGAATAAAGTATACTGATGTCACTGGAAAAGACTACAGACTGCTGATTGATTACATTTTTATGTTGCATAAAGCAAATAGAATTTCATGGTTTCTTTTGATTTTAAAACTGTGATTCTAACATATTAATTTCAAACTACACTTCATATATGAGAGAAAAGGTGGAACGTTGTCATTAGCAGCCCTGCAGGAAGGGAAAGATTACAGGGAGCCTAAGGTTTACAGCAAATATCGAAACTGCAGGAAATCTGATTAAAGCATAAAGCCTGGGTCTGCAATTGGTACAGTGTGGCCTTATGGAGTGAATACACTCAACACAATTCACAACTTGCTGTAATAAGCTCTCGGCAGAGCCTCTGGATAACCCTCTCTTCGCTCCGAGATGGGGTTGTGAGTTCAAACCCTCCTCCAGAGATGCGAGCAAAATCCCAGTCCTGCGCTGGTGGCGTGCCGCACAGTCGGAGGTGTGGCCATTTGGAGAACCAGCTGATCTTCTCAGGTTGACACGAGGGGGTCGCATCCAAGTACTTCACTGCCGTTCTTGCCAATATTTCTCCTTCAACTGACACCAAAATCAGGCCGTTTGCTTTGCTGCTTTACGGAGCTTTCTGAACGTAAGTTGGTGCTGCATCTCCTCTGTTACCCTCCACTGGGCCACGGGGGGGGGGGGGGGGGGGGTGGGGGGGGGGTGCAGTGAAATTTGTCTTCGGGCACTTGGTGGCAAATGCAAACAAAAACATAAGTTGTCTGTTGCACTCATTTCCCCTGGATTTGGTTCCACTGAGCTTCTGAGGTGAGTAAACCTCCAGGTAATTCTCATACACAAGACCAATGCTAGAGTCCAAAGACAAAGCTCAACCACCAATACAACAGATCCTGGACAGTTATGGCATTACTGATAGTTATGACAGTTAGGGACACCTTCGGGTCAAATAGAAGACTCCCTCAATGATAAAAGACCAGAATAGCAAGAGTCAGTCAAAACCCAAATAAAGCACCAATCACAGAATGAGCTGCATCATTGCTCACTCCAGGCACCCGCGATATAAAGGACAGTGATGCCATCTGCCATTCATCATTTTAAACGATTCTCTGCGTGCACTTCTTGCCTGGTACTTGGAATACATCACATTGACCGGGGTTGGTCGTCCTCCAAGACTGCCCTGAAGTTTCCTGCCCCCTGGTAGCATGGAAACACAGCTGGTAGAGCAGCTGCTTCACAGCTCCGGCAACCCAGGGTGGGATTGGAATTGGAATTGGTTTATTATTGCCACATGTATCGAGGTACCGTGAAAAATTTGTCTTGCATACCATTCATACAGATCAATTCAATACACTGTACAGAGGTAGTACAAGGTAAAAACATAACAGAATGCAGAATAAAGTGTTACAGTTACAGAGAAAGTGCAGTGCAGGCAGACAATAAGGTGCAAGGTCATAATGAGGTCAAGAGTCCACTTTATCATACCAGGGAACCCTTCAACAGTCTTAACACAGTGGGAGAGAAGCTGCCCTTAACCCTGGTGGTACGTGCTTTTAGCTTTTCTATCTTCTGCCTGATGGGAGGGGGGAGAAGAGAGAATGTCCATGGTGGGAGGGGTCTTTGATTATGCTGGCTGCTTTATCGAAGCAGTGAGAAGTTTTGACAGGGTTCAGTCCTGACCTCTGTGCCGGCCCTGTGGACTTTGCACATTTTCCCTGCAGTTGTCAAGTCAGGTTGAGTTTATTGTCATATCCACAACTACAGGTGTGCACAGGTACAATGAAAAACTTACTTGCAGCAGTATCACAGGCACATAGCATCAAATAAGCAGCATTCACAAGAAAATACATAAATTAGACATAAATTATACACAAGTTTTACAAGAAAGAGCACAATTAGAACAAAAAAAAGTCTGTTTTGGTGCAAAGTGATCAAAATGGACATAGTGTTGCTAAACTGTTGTGATTGGTGTTTTGTCAGTTGGTTCAAGAACCGAATGGTTGAAGGGAAGTAGCTGTTCCTGAACCTGGTGGTGTGGGACTTCAGGCTTCTGTACCTCCTGCCCGATGGTAGCCGCAAGAAGATGGCATGGCCCGGATAGTGGGTATCTTTGATGAGAGGTGTTGCCTTCTTGAGACACTGTCTCCTGTAGATACTACCATTTGCATGGCTTTCCTCTGGTTGCTCTACTTTCTTCCAATCTCTCAAAGATGTGCAGGCTGGGAGGTTAATTGGCAACTCTAAATTGACCCCTAAATGTAGGTAAATGGTAGAATCAGGGAGTGGGGGTGTGGTCGAGGAAAATTTGGGGAGAACAATATGAAATAAGAGTAGGATTAGTGAAAATGTGTGTTTGATAGTCAGTTGGACTCAGTGGGCCAAATATCCAGAATACATGCTCCATGACTCTACAAGGTCATGTGGACAGGTCTGACAGCAACTTAGGAAACATGAATAAAATGGTCATTAAAGAAGAAAAGTATTGGTACTGTGTTCTTTGCTTTTCTTCTGGAAATTTTATAACAGCTGCAAAATTAGTGAAGACAAGATAAAAACATACTTGCCTTCGAAATGGCCTAATAAAGGAGGAAGGAATAATTTGCATTCCTTTCAGAACATCCCACAGTCATTACACTACCTCTGACATGCAGTCATTGTTGTAAGATAGGAAACTGAGCAGCCAATTTGCACATAATAAACTCCCACAAACAGCAATGTGTTAGTGACTGGGTAATACACATATTTCCCTCCATGGATGCTGCCTGACCTGCTGAGTTCCTCCAGCACTTTTTGTGTATTGCTCCAGATTCCAGCATCTGCAGAATTTCTTGTGTCTCTGGTGACTGGGTAATCTGTTTTTAGTATGTTGAGTGAAGAATTAATATGGGAAAGGATGTCAGGGAGAACTCTTTGAAATAGTAACATGGCATCTTTAACCTGTAGATTAGAGATCAGTCAGAGGCGCAGAGTGTCTGTGAGATGCCACCTCCATCATTGCAACAGTGCAGCACCTCAGTGCTTCAACATACAACCTTCAGACTTGGATGTAAGGTTGTTACTCACTGAGGCAATGGGTCAATGAGTAGTGCGGCAGGGAAAGGCAGGAGAAACAACTACTGATGAATAGCTATAAGAAAAGGTTGGACAAACTTGGGGTGTTCTCCCTAGAGCGTCAGAGGCTGAGGGGAGACCTAATGGAGGTTTTTAAAATTGTGAGAGGCATAGATAGGGTAGACAGTCAGAATCTTTTCCTCCAGAGTAGAAATGTCAAACACTAGAGGACTTGCTTCTAAGGTTAGAGGGGGGAAGTTTAAAGGCAATGTGAGGGGCAGGTTTTTTTACGCAGAGAGTGGTAGGTGCCTGGACTGGGTCACCAGGGGTAGTAGTAGAAGCAGGCAGTTTGGTGGTTTAAGAGGTTTTTAGATAGACACATGAATATGAAGGGAATGGAGGGATATGGATGATACATCAGGAGGAGGACAAGATCGGTACAACATTGTGGACCGAATGGCCTATCTCGTGCTGTACTGTTCGACGTTCTATATTCTATGTCCTACCAGAGCTCGGCATTACAACAACTGCATGATCTTGGGTAGATGGAGGAGTTTGTTCTTGATGTTGGTAGGCTGCAAGTTTTTGGGTTGTGGTGGGGTGAGGGATCAGTTATAAAGTCAGAGAGTAATACAGCAAGGAAACTAGCCCAAGTCATTCCTGCCAAATGATATGCCCGTCTAAATTAGTTCCATTTGCCCGTGTTTGACTCATATCCCTCTAAACCTTTCCCATCCATGGATGAGGACAAGTGGAAGGCGGACAGAGACTTCTGGGACAGACACGTGGAGTAAGTGTGAGTGGGACAATCATGGAAAGAGCAAGCTCTCTGTTGGTGTAGCTCACGTGCAGGTACAACAGGGAACGCCAATATCTGGGCATGCACTCAGAGGCCAAGTGAGTATCCGTTCTAACAGGAATCGAGTCCTGCAAACAGGACTTGGTACGCAAGTGACGAATGCCTGGAAAAAGCACAGCATTTGATAGGTGCGACTAACTCAGAGTGATGGTCAGCACTGACAACACACATTAAGGCCTTTAATCTGAAAAGCAGGCAAATTCACGGGTACAAAAATAGGCCAGCGTTTGATCAAATTTGCAATGCTAATGAAGTGAGATTTTATTGAAAGTGCCTCCCAAGAGACATCTTTGCACGTTTGACAAGGAAAAATTGCAGGCCATAACAATCAGGGAGATCACATTGCGACTTAGGATGGATGAATACTTCAAGTGATTACAAACACCATTTATTAGCGAGTGGAAGAAATCATTATTGATTTCCACATGTAAACATGGAGAAAGTCCATGAAGTGAAGCACTCACAAAGAATTACAGCCACTGAAGATGAGTTCTACTTTTGTTGTGCTCATTCCTCAAGTTATATTTTCAAACACAGAGTTTCCTTGATGACACTGCCTGTGCCCCTCTGACGTAATTTTCAAATTGCTCCAGGGACTCAAAAGATTTACAAGGATACTGCAAGAACTTGAGGGACTGAGTTATAGGGAGAGGTTGGACAGGGTTATACTATTTTCCTTGGACCGTAGGAGACTGAGAGGTAACCTTTTAGAGGTGTATAAGATCATGAGGGGCATAGATAGGGTGAATGCGCAGTCTTTTCCCCAGGGTTGGGGAATCAAGAACTAGAGGGCATGGGTTTAAGGTGAGAGGGGAGAGATTTAATAGGAACCTGAGGGGCAACTTTTTTACACAAAGGGTAGTACATATATGGAATGAGCTGTCAGAGGAAGTGGTAGAGGTGGGTACAATAACAACTTTTAAAAGACAGTTGAACAGGTACATGGAGAGGAAAGTTTTAGAGGGATATGGGGCAAATGTGGGCAAATGCTACCAGCTTGGATGTACATCTTGGTCGGCATGGACCAGTTGGGCTGAAGGGCCTGTTTCTGTGCTGTATAACTTTATGACTCTATGACTCACCCCTCCCAACTTCTGTACCAACCCCCATCCTCCACCCCCACTTTGATACAACGTTCTGAGGCATCGGTGAGACTGCAGCTGGGGTACCGTGTACAGTTTTGCCCTGATGTTTAAGGAAGGTGATTCTTGCAGTGGAGGTACTGCAGGAGATGTTCATCAGGTTAATTCCTCAGGTGAAGGGGTCGACATATATAGAACACAGGGCCGATATTCATTGCAGTTTAGATGACGGAGAGGCGTTCTCATTGAAATAAATAAGATTCTGAAGGGAGTTGACAAGGAGGATGTTTCTGATGTAGCAGAACAAGGGTCACCTGTTTAAGAAAGAGTTGAAGAGAGATTTCTTCCTTCAGACAGTCGGTACTGTTTGGAATTTTCTCCCAGAGAACAGTGGAGGCAGGGTCATTGATTATATTCCATATATTCAAGAGGGGAACTGACGGATATTTGAACTACAAGGCAGTTAAGAGGTATGGGGAAAGAACATGTAAGTAGCGTTAAGACCAAGATTGGATCAGCCATTATCTTACTGAATGGTGGAGCAGTTTCAAGTGATGGAATCTGAGGATGTATGAGAAGGAGAATTGGAAAAATCTCAGGGAAATGTTTCTCCGAGATTTCTGCCCTCCTCCAATTCTCCTTCTCATACATCCTCAGATTCCATCACAACACCATCAGCAGCTCAGACCCAGCTGCCTGACCTCCAAGCTCTAAAGTTCTCTCCCCAAAACTTTCCACCTCTCTTCATAATCACACCCAGTGAGCTTCAAGTAAAATAATGAGTGCATTGACCTCTGCTTAAGTCATAGAGTAATACATCAGGGAAACAGGCCCTTCAGCCCAACTCGTCCATGCTGACCAAGATGCCCATCTAAGCTTAAGTCCTATTTGACTGCATTAGGCCCATATTCCTCTAAACCTTTCCTATCCATGTTCCTATCCAAATGTCTTTTAAATGTAGTTATTGTACCCGCCTCTACCACTTCCTCTGACGGCTCATTCCATATACCCACCACCCTCTGTGAAAAACTTGCCCCTCAGGTCCCCTTTAAATCTTTCCCCTCCCACCTTAAGCCTACGCCCTCTAGTTTTAGACTCCCCTACCCTAGGGAAAAGAATGTGACTATCCATCTTATCTGTGTCCTTCATAATTGTGCAAACCTCAATAAGGCCATGTTCCAGAGAAAACCGTCCCAGCCTATCCAGTCTCTCCTTATAATTCAAACCATCCCATCCCAGTAACACCCCCATGAATCTTTTCTGCACCTTTTCCATCTTAATGATGTTCTTCGTATAGCTTGGTGACCAGAATTACTCCAAGTGTAGTTGCACCAACGACTTATACAGCCGTAACATGACATCCCAACTCCTGTACTCAGTGCTCTGACCGATGAAGGCAAGCATGCCAAATGCCTTCTTCACCACCCTGTCTCCCTGTGCCTCCTGCCCCTTACCCACACTAGCGACAATTTACAGCGGCCAATTAACCTACTAACACATCTTTGGGATGCGGGAGGAAACCAGAGCACCCAGGGGAAATGCACATGGTCACAAACTCCAAACAGACAGCACCCAAGGTCAGGATCGAACCAGGGTCTCTGGAACTGTGCAACAGCAGCACCATCTGCTGCACCAGCGTGCTGCCCATGATCTTGAAAATGATCTTAAAAATTATCTTCCTTCCCACTCGAGTGACCAAAACCAGCACAGAAGATCACATAAAGCAAGCAATTACCTACAACACACTTCTGTCTGATACTATCTCTACATCAGTCATGGAGCCATCCAGCTGCTCCTGAAGGTATATAGAGTCAGTACCCTTCAAACCACAAGGCAGAGGCCACACATAAAGACCTCCGTGGTTTAAATGCTAATCTTAGAAAAACACTCACACTTTCAGGGTTGTGAAATTTTCCATTTCCTGCAGCAACCGTATTGCCACTATCTGAAGCACAGTGTGTAGTGAATGCAATTTGTGCAAAGTTATGTTCAGTCATATGTCACAGGAGCGTCTTGCAGGCAAGACCTTAAGACACAGTTGTATCTGCTTGCTCAGGTGGAACTAAAAGATCTCAAGGCAACACTTCCATAGTGCAAGATGTGATGTAGGAATGCAATTAAGAAGGGAACTAGGAGAGCAAGAAAGGGGTTCATGAGGTGTCCATTGCAGTCAGGATAAAGGAGAATCCTAAAAGATTCAACAATATTAATAGCAAAAGATATTGGAATTGGTTTATTATTGTCACGTGTACTGATATACAAAGAAAAACTTTGTTTTGCAAGCCATCCATACAGATCATTTCAAAGCATAAGTACTTGAGGTAGTACAAGAGAAAAACAATAACAGAATGCAGAATATAGTGTTGCAGTTACAGAGAAAGTGCAGTGCAGGCAGACAATTAGGTGCAAGGGCCATGAAGAGGTAGACTGTGAGGTCAAGACTTCATCTTTAACGTACAAGAGGTTCATTCAAGAGTTTTATAACTGCAGGATAGAAGCTGTCCTTGAGCCTGGTGGTATATACTTTCAAGCTTTTGTATCTTCTTCCCAATGGAAGGGGGGAGCAGAGGAAATGTCTGGGGTGGGAAGGGTCTTTGATTATGCTGGCTGTTTTTCTGAGGCAGAAAGGAGTGTAAACAGTGTAAAATGGTAACTAAGATAGGAGGTCCCCTTACAGATCAGTGTGATATTATAGAGTCATAGAGTTATACAGCATGGAAACAGGCCCCTCAGACCAACTCATCCATGCCGACCAAGAGGTCTATCTAAGCTAGTCCCATTTGCCTGCGTTGGCCCGCATCCCTCCGAACCTTTCCTATGCATGTACCTGTCTAAACGTTTATCAAGCATTGTTATTGTACCTATCTCTACATCTTCCTCTGGCAGCTCATTCCATTTACCCACCACCCTGTGTGTGACAAAGTTTCCCCTCAGGTCCTTTATGGAGGTATATAAAATCATAAGGGGCATCAATGCAGTAGATAGTGTCTGTTTCCCACGGTAGGGATGTCTAAAACTAGAGGGCATGGGCTTAAGGTGAATCAGAGGAGATCTGAGGGGTAAACTTTTCACACAAAGAGCAGTGGGTATCTGGAATGAGCTCAGTGGGTCTTCAACATTAAGATGACAGATCTATTTTTATTGTTTGTGTTGATGCATCCTAAAAAAATCTTTTTCATGGTTTTGATAGTCACTGTGTTGACTGGGAGGTCTTTCTTGATCTCCCTGCAATAGCTGGGGGGTGCTGTAGGTCTGAAATGAAAAAAAAACAGAAGATGCTGAAAATACTCAGCAGGTCAGGCAGCATCTGTGGAGGGAGAAAGCGGATTAATGTTTCAGGTTGGTGGTCTTTCAGCAGGACTAGGAAAGGTTAGAAATCAGGCATGGTTTCAGTTGTAGAGCAGCATGGGGATGATGCAGGGAACAAAAGGGAAAAATATGTGATCAGGTGGAGACTACGAGAGACTGAATAACACAGATAGTGTTGGTGCTGCCTGAGAGAAGTTGGTGAAGTCTTTGTTGATTAACAAACACCATCTATAAATTCGCCGATGACCCCACTGTTGTTGGTAGAATCTCAGATGGCGATGAGGAGGCATACAGGAGTGAGAAAGATCATTCCTGGTTGAGTGGTGTCACAACAACAACCTCGCACTCAACGTCAGCAAGACCAAGGAACTGATTGTGGACTTCAGGAAGGGGAAGTCAGGAGAACACACACCAGTCCTCATTGAGGGGTCAGCGGTGGAAAGGGTGAGCAGCTTCAAGGTCCTGGGTGTCAGCATCTCAGAGGGTCTATCCTGGGCCCAACACATTGATGCAATCAGGAAGAAGGCATACCAACAGCTCCAATTCATTAGGAGTTTGAGGAGATTTAATATGTCACCAAAGTCTCTTACAAATTTCTACAGATGTACGGTGGAGAGCATTCTGACTGGTTACATCACCGCCTGGTATGGAACCTCCAATCCACAGGATCGGAGGCTGCAGAGGATTGTAGACTCAGCCAGCTCCATCACGGGCACAACCCTCCCCACCACTGATGCAGTGCCTCAAGAGTGTGGCGTCCATCACTAAGGACCCTCACCACCCGGGACTTGCCCTCTTCTCATTAATACCATCAGGGAGGAGGTGCAGGAGCCTGAAGACCCACACTCAATGATTCAGGAACAGCTTCTTCCCCTCCGCCATCAGATTTCTGAACGGTCCATGAACCCATGAACACTACCTCGTTATTCCTTTAGTTGCACTATTTACTTATTTTGTCATTTAGAGTAATTTTATGTCTTTGCACTGTACCTCTACCACAAAACAACTAATTTCACATCATATGTCAGTGATAATAAATCTGATTCTGATTCAGATTTTGATTGACCTACCTGAGGAGGGGTAAACGGAAAAAGATTAATGAGGAGAGAAAGGGGAAAAATAACAATGCACTTTCTGTGAGAAACAAAACACACAAGTTGTTGGAAACACCCAACAGGTCAGACATCTGTGAGAAGAGAAAAGTTTTAAGACTGTGGTTGATGACCTTTGCTCATTACTGGGACTGGCCAGTTCCGACAGAAAAGATTCACAAGGATTATCACATAAAGCTCAGAACTCAACAGGTCAGGCAGCATCTCTGGAGGAAAATGGACAGTCGACATTTCAGGTCAAGACTCTTCATCTTGACCCTTTAATTGTCCATTTCCCTCCATAGATGCTGGCTGACCTGCTGAGTTCCTCCAGTTGCTCCAGATTCCAGCATCTGCGGTCTCTTGAGTGTTCACAGGGATTATGCCTGGATGGAGGGTTGAGTCGGGGCCGAGATTGGATAGGCTAGGTCTGTTTTCCCTGGAGCGAAGGAAGCTGAGGTGTATAAAATTGTAAGAGGCATGGATTGATAGCCAGCATCTGTTACCCAAGGTGGGGGGTGTCTACAAGCAGGGGCATAGGTTTGTGAGAGGGAGGGGGTATAAAGAGGATCTGAGAGGTAATTTTTTCACACAAAGAAGAGTTGGTGTCTGGAATGAGCTGCCAGAGGAGGTGGTGGAGGCAGAAACAGTAACAACATTTAAGGGGCACCTAGACAAGTACTTGAATGAGCAGGGCATAGAGGGACATGGAATTAATGCAGGCGTGGGATTAGTATAGACAGGCATATTGGTCAGCATAGACTCAGTGGGCTGAAGGGCCTGTTGTACAACTCCAAGATACTATGACAATGCCAATAATTGTAGAAGCCCCCTTTGGTTGGGATCTTGTTATCTCCAAGCAAGTCCCATTTCCAGCCCTGGCTCAAGTCTTAACCACCAACAGCTCCCATTGGCTGCAGCTGGCCCTGAGCTGTTCCATGGACCCCAGAGGGGGGAGTGGGATCTTTCGCAAACTGGAACACTGTCCTCAGGCTTGGTAACCTGCCCCTGAGCCTGTTCAGTTAATCACACCAATGTCCATTCAATGGGAACGGTTCAATTGAATGGTGCCCTTACACGTTGAGATAGACTCTTGACCTCACAATTTACCTTGTTGTGACCTTGCACCTTATGGTCTACCTACAATGACTTCCAGTGGCTGTGACACCTTACTCTGTACTCTGTTACTGTTTTTTTTTCCCTGTACTACCTCAATGCACTTCTGTACTAACTCAATGTATCTGCACTTTGTGCAGATTTGTACGAACGGTATGCAAGACAAGTTTTTCACTGTACCTCAGAATAAGTGACAAGAATAAACCAATACCAATACTAATGGTTTATGAGGCACTGGCTGCATTGGAAGGTAAGTGGCTCATTTTATAATTTCACAGGAGGCTTTTTGACCCATCCTGTCTATGCCAGCTCTCAGAGCACAATCCCACCAATCCCTTTCCCCCCCCCATTTTCCTGTAACCTATTCTCTCACATGCGCTAATTAACAGTGGCCAACTAACCTTCCAGCACACATGGAAGGAGACGGGAGCACCAGGGGAAAACACACATCGTCATGGGGAGAAGATGCAAACTCCACGCAGACAGCGCCAAAGGCCAGGATTGAACCGGGGTCACTGAAACAATACATCAGCACTAACTGCTGTGCCAATGTGTCACCTTTCAGCTTCCCAGCATCTGCACTTTTTAATTTTAGTGGATTGTGCACTTATACCATGCTGGCCAAGGTCTTAGCTTGCCCCAAAGTACTTTTTGAAGTGCAGTTACTGTTGCAATGTGAACCATATCGCATCAGTAGGTTGTGGGTTCAAACCCTACCACACAGACTTGAGGACATAATATCCCACTGTTAATACTCAGAATGTAATGGGGAAAACACACAAAAATCTGCTTATTGTAAGATCCCATCTACAAGAATTTCACCAGATAATCTGTTTTTAATGGTTGATTGAGGGTTAAATATTGGCCGGGACAGAGGAAGAAACTGTTTTGGAGACACAAGAGAGACTGCAGATGCTGAAAATCTGGAGCAACACACAAAATGCTGGAGGAACTCAGCAGGTCAGGCAGCATCTTATGGAGGGAAATGGACAGGCGACGCTTCGGGTTGAGATCCTTCAAAGGTCAACATTTGGAACATAACTGTTTCTGTCTCCTCAGATGCTACATGGCCCGTTGAGTATTTTCAGCATTTTCTATTTTAGGGCCATAGAGTCATACAGCACGGAAACAGGCCCTTCGGCCCAACTCGTCCATGCTGACCAAGTTGTCCAACTAAGCCAGTCCCATTTGCCCGTGTTTGGGCCATATCCCTCTAAACCTTTCCTATCCATATACCTGTCCAAGTGTCTTTTAAATGTCATAATTTTTATTCCAGATTTCTATCAACTGCTACATTTTGCTTTTGTTAGATGGCTTACTACCTCATCCATTCTGGAAAGCAGCCTCTCCTACTGTGTAGCCCTCCCTCACTAATCGCACGGACCTGCATACTGTATTTAGTTTGCTGAAACAGTCTGTCAACCAACAAACCTCTGACCTCGGTCAAGTGCACTATTGAATGTGCAATTTCTCATCTGACAGGCACAACCTGCACCAGTGTTTCACGTCTTCAGTACTGGCAACAGAGTATTATGTTCTCAGGTGTCTGTTGTGGGGTTTGAACCCATAACCTACTGACTCAGAGGTTAGAAAGGGCCACCGTCTTTCATTTTTTTCACACTGCTGGCTGTATATTAAAACACCAAGATTTTTTGGAAATCCTGAGCTTGTCCCAGACACTTTAATAGGGTAACTTATGGGTAACATGCCGGAAATTAAGCTGATGGAGCCCTGCTCAGTCATCCGTTGATTGCTGGGAGCATACATTGGTAATCGAGTTATTGTTGTCACATGTACCGACATACAGTGAAAAACTTTTGTTTTGCATGTCATCCATTCAGATCATTTCATCGCATCAGTGCATCGAGGTAGTACAAGGGAAAAGCAATCACAGAATGCAGAATAAAGCGTCACAGTTGCAGAGAAAGTGCAATGTAGGCAGACAATAAGGTGCAAGGCTATGACAAGGTAGATTGTGAGATCAAGAGTCCATCTTATCACACAAGAGGTCAGTTCAATAGTCTCATAACAGCGGCACAGAAGCTGTCCTCGAGCCTTGTGGCATGTGCTTTCAGGCTTTTGTATCTTCTGCCCGACGGGAGGGGGGAGAGGAGAGGATGTCCAGGGTGGGTGGGGTCTTTGATTATGTTGGCTGCTTTACCGAGGCGGAGAGAAGTATAGACAGAGTCCATGGAGGGGAGGCTGGTTTCCGTGATGTGCTGAGCTGTGTCCACAACTCTCTGCAGTTACTTGCGGTCTCGGGCAGAGCAGTTGCCATACCAAGCCGTGATGTATCCAGATAGGATGTTTTCTATGGTGTATCGATAAAAATCAGTGAGGGTCAATGCAGATATGCCAAATTTCCTTAGCCTCCTGAGGATGGGTTGATTAAGGATAGTCAGCATGGCTTTGTGCGTGGTAGATCGTGTTTAACGAATCTTGTGGAGTTTTTTGAGGAGGTCACTAAGAAAGTAGATGAAGGTAAGGCTGTGGATGTTGTCCACATGGACTTTAGTAAGGCCTTTGACAAGGTCCCACATGGGAGATTAGTTCAGAAGGTTCAGTCAATGGGTATCCATGGAAAGGTTGTAAACTGGATTCGAAATTGGCTGAGTGGGAGAAGACAGAGAGTGGTTGTGGATGGTTGTTTCTCAGATTGGAGGCCTGTGACTATTGGTGTGCCTCAGGGATCTGTGTTGGGGCCATCGTTGTTTGTTGTATATATCAATGATCTAGACGATAATGTGGTAAATTGGATTAGTAAGTTTGCAGATGACACTAAGATCGGAGTGTAGTGGACAGCGAGGAAGGCTTTCAAAGCTTGCAGAGGGATCTGGACCAAATGGAAAAATGGTCCAGGAAACGGCTGATGGAATTTAATGCAGACAAGTGTGAGGTGTTGCATTTTGGAAGAACAAATCAAGGGAGGACATACACAGTAAATGGTAGGGCACTGAGGAGTGCGGAGGAACAAAGGGATCTGGGAGTTCAGATATGTAATTCCCTGAAAGTAGAGTCCCAGGTAGACAGGGTTGTAAAGAAGGCTTTTGGCATCCTGGCATTTATAAATCAAAGTATTGAGTATAGGAGTTGGGATGTTTTGGTGAGGTTTCAGTCATTGGTAAGACCAAATTTGGAATATTGTGTGCAGTTCTCGTCGCCGAACTACAGGAAGGATGTCAGTAAGATTGAAAGAGTGCAGAGGAGATTTACAAGAATGTTGCCGGGTCTTCAGGAGTTGAGTTATAGGGAAAGATTGGGCATGTTAGGACTTTATTCCTTGGAGCGGAGAAGAATGAGGGGAGATATGATAGAGGTTTACAAAATGATGAGGGGCATACACAGAGTTAATGCAAGTAGGCTCTTTCCACCTAAATTAGGAGAGATAAGTACGAGAGGACATGGCTTTAGGGCGAAAGGGAAAAGGTTTAGGGGGAACATTAGAGGGAACTTCTTCAGTCAAAGAGTGGTGGGAGTGTGGAATGGGCTGCCATCTGATGTGGTAAATACGGGCTCGCTCTTAACTTTTAAGAGTAAATTGGATAGATACATGGACGAGAGAGGTCTGGAGGGGTATAGGCTGGGGCAGGTAAATGGGACTAGCAGAATAATGTTTCGGCACAGACTAGAAGGGCTGAATAGCCTGTTTTTCTGTGCTGTCGTTTTCTATGGTTCTATGGTTCTAAGTAGAGGCACTGGTGCTCTTTCTTGGCCAGAGCGTCTACATGGTTGGACCAGGACAGGCTAATGGTGATGTTTATTAGTCTATATCCTGGGTCAAGGCTTGAACCTAACTCCCAGAGGTAAAGGGATATTTGAGTTAGTCTGCTCCTACATCTAGATGGTATTTAATTTATTGAAGTAAAACTCAGTTCACAGTTCAAGGGCTTTAATCCACATTGGAAACATCCCTGAAGTGCTCCATTTGTGACGACTCTCAGTACCTCAGGGCCTTTCGTTGGGACTAGGCCAAGAAACTACTTAGGCTGTGTGCTTCAGTGATGAAACCTTAAGGTTACTGCTGGCAGTGTTCCTTGGAAGACTCTTAGCAAGCTCTTACTACAATGCTCGCTCTGCGATCTTAGCACAATAATTTGTTGAAACAGTATTTTAAAATAAATGGGCTAACATGACCATTGAAACAATAGACAATGGAAACGTTGAAAGAAATGTATGGAGAGTTTGCACACTAGAATAACACAGAGTAATCACGAGCTAACAGCAAACATAAAAGGTCCTTATCTTATGTAACTGTTTTTTTATTCCCACACAAGTTCTCTTAAGTTGCTGCCTTTTGAAAGCTTAATCGATAGGCCGTGAATCCTCTGGGAATTCATTACCTGATATTTTACAATCAAAACACACTGGACAAGATAAATGTTTAGCACTTTGCAACCTATATACAACCTATCAAGTCCAGGGCTAAAACCATTCAGCTTCTCAGTTACGACATTGACTGGCTGCACAAGGTGATAAGGTGGTAAAGAAGGCATACGGCATCCTTGCCTTTATTAGTCGAGGCACTGAGTTCAAGAGTCAGGAAGTTTATGTTGCAGCTTTATAAAACTCCGGTTAGGCCACGTATGGAGTATTGCATTCCATTCTGGTCGCCCCATTACAGGAAGGATGTGGAGGCTTTGGAGAGGGTGCAGAGGAGGTTTACCAGGATGCTGCCTGGATTAGAGGGCATGTACTATAAGGAGAGGCTGGGCAAACTTGAGTTGTTTTCTCTGGAGCAGCAGAGTCCAAGAGCAGACTTGATGAAGTTTATAAGATTATGAGGCACAGATAGACAGCTGGTATCTTTTTCCCAGGGTCAAAATGTCTAATACTAGAGGGCATGTACTTAAGGTGAGAGAGGGTAAGTTCAAAGGAGATGTGCGGAGCAAGTTTTTTTTACACAGAGAGTGGTGGGTACCTGGAATGTGCTGCCAGAGGCGGTGATGAGGCTGGCATGATAGATGCATTTGTGGCTCTTAGATAGGCACATGAATATGCAGAGAATGGAGGGACATGTACATTGTGTAGGTAGAAGGGATTAGTTTAGTTAGATGTTTAATTACTAATTTAATTAATTCGGCACAACATTGTGGGCTGAAGGGCCTGTTCCTGTGCTGTACTGTTCTATGTTCTATGTTCTATGGTGCAGGTGAGTGTAGATTGTGATTTTCTTTGGGTAACACAGCAGACAAAACATTGGAAGGAGTGCCTTGGTAGATCATTGGTAAGAGATTTGGTTCCATTTAGATTTTTCTCAAATGTTTATACAAACGAAAATGGCCCCATATTTAGTTCTGCCATCGCATTAGGTAATCACCCCTGTGAAAATAGGCCCCAAAATGTTAGAGATCGACCCCTGTTATAGAGTCATGAAGTCACACAGCACGGAAACAGGCCCTTCAGCCCAACTGGTCCATGCCGACTAAGATTCCCATCTAAGCCAGTCCCATTTACCCGTGTTTGGCCCATATCCCTCTGATCATTTCCTATCCATGTACCAGTCCAAGTATCTTTTAAATATTGTTAACGTACCTGCCTCAACCATTTCCCCTGTTCTCTGCCTGTGTTAGCTAATCTTGGCAGATCACCAATGGGTGAATCAGTTATTACCACAACATCCCTGGGATTGGGATGGGAACCTCAGCCAGACCACCAACTCCTGAATCCTACGTCACATGGGGCTCAGCGTGAGTTGAGAAGAAAGTTCTGATCTGAATATACACCCCTCCAGAGTGAAACAGCAGTCAGTAAAGTGAAACTACTTTGTGACTGAATGGTGAAAGATAACAGATTTACGGTTCTTGGAAAAAGAACTAGAGGGGATGGAAAGAGAATCTATTTTACGCAATGATCAGGAGTTGTAGTGAGCCGTAAATCAGATTCAACGTCATCTTTCAGAAATGGAGAGATAAATTGAAATGGTATGGGGAAAGCAGAGAGCACAGGACTAGCTAGAATAATAATGGAAAATGCTGGAAAACCTCAGCAGGTCAGGCAGCATCTGTGGAAAGAGAAAATCCAATGTTTCGAGTCTGTGACCCTTCATCAGAACGGAACTCATTTGGATGCTTTTTGAGAAAGACTCAGTGGGCTAGATTGCTTTCTTCTGTGCTGCAGCATTTTTATGACAATGATTATCTTAGGGCAGGGCTTCCCACTCCTGAGTCCACCCAGATGTTTGTCATGTGTGAAGTGACCTTTGGTTCTTTAGCCAAAGCCATCCAGTTTTATTGAGAGGGAAAGGTTGGAAGTGTTTGATTAAATACTCCAAATAGGACATTAGGTCCTGTCCTAACCTGAACCAGACATTCAAGGATGAAAATCATGGCTGAAGCTCTAATGCAGTCAAAGTCAAAGTCAAGTTTATTGTCATATGCACAAGTACATGTGTGTACAGGAGCAATGAAAAACTTACTTGCAGCAGCATCACAGGCACATAGCAATAGAGACACAACATTCACAAGAAAAACACAAATTAACCATAAATTATTCAAAAAAGAATACAATTAGAACAAAAAGTAAATAAGGTCCATGGTAGTGCAAAGTGGTCAAAGTGGTCATAGTGCTGCTATACTGAGGTAGTGATTAGGGTTGTGCGGGTTGGTTCAAGGACCAAATGATTTAAGGGAAGTAGCTGTTCCTGAACCTGGTGGTGTGGGACTTCAGGCTTCTGTACCTCCTGCCTGATGGTTGCTACGAGAAGATGGCATGGCCCGGATGGTGGGGATCTTTGATGATGGATGTTGCCTTCTTGAGGCAGCACCTCCTGTAGATACTACCGATGGTGGGGAGGGACATGCCCGTGACGTATTGGGCAGAGTCCACTACCCCCTGCAGCTTCTTACATTCCTGCGCGTTAGAATTGCCGTACCAGACCATGATGCAACAGTCAGGACACTTTCAACACTGCATCTGTAGAAGTTTGTTAAAGTGTTCAATGATTTGCCGAACCTCTTTAACCTTCTAAGAAAGTAAAGATGCTAGCCTGCCTTCCTTGTGATCATATCTATGTGCTGGGGCCGGGGCAGGTAGCCCTGATGCAGGGTTTTGACCTGAATCATCGATAGTTCCTTTCCTCCCACAGATGCTGCTCGACCCACTGAGTTCCTCCAGCAGATTGTTTGCTGCTCCAGATTCCAGCATCTGCAGTCTCTTGTGTCTCCAGGACAGGTAATGTTGGGGGAATGCTGGATTACCTTTCTGATGGAAGACTAACCAAGTCTTCCACCTGCCCTCTGAGGTGGATTTAAAGTTCAAAGGAATTATACCTGGTGTCATTCATCACTACACCACCAAATGAGAAACGATTATCCAGTCAGTAACAAGTTGTTCTTTGTGAAGGCCTCTTGTGCACAAAAGAGCCTATAACAGTAACTAGACATTGAAAGTACTTCATAAGCCACAGAAGACTCTGAGACATCTTGAAGTGGTGAAAGGTACACTTCTGTCTTCGATACACTATCTAGATCACAGCTTGGAGTTTATTTTGTTTGCATCATGCAATGTCTTCCTGTCCTTCTGAACCACTGATTGATGAAACCTAAGATACTTTAGTTTCTGTCAATGTACACGCCCTAATCAACCTTTGAAATTGCAAATGGTAATGAGCCCAACTCCTTATCACCCTCTAGCAACACAGATAGAAATACCCTCAAATACACAGGCCTGACAAAATGCTGGTTATGCAATAACAACGTAAAACTATGTCTCAGAGTCATAAGAGTCACACAGCACAGAAACGGGCCCTTTACCCCACCATGTCCATACTGACCTCTAATACCCTTCTACGCTAACCCCAGTTACCAATACTTGATTTGTAGTCTTCCCTGCCTTGACAATTCTATGCTATCAAGAACCAAACCTACCCTAACCCATTTTATTCTCCCACATTCCTATCGCTAAAAGCACTACAAAAGGACAACCAGTGTCAATACATGACATCTAATACAGAAAAGAAGAAACTAAGCAACGACATAACTAATAGCAAACTAATACTAATGAAATGCACATGCAACACTACGCTCGCTCACGCAACACTTCAAACAAGAATCGCATTCGTACTACCCACAACACACGCGATCCCCTGAGGGGCCCACCGAGCGCGGAACTCAGCCAGGATGCCGGCAGAGACAGCGTGCTCCCTTTCCAAAGACACCCGCGTGCGCACATAAGCATGGAAGAAGGGCAGGCAGGCCGACCGGCCGGAACCCTCGGACACCCGCCGCCGCATCCCGTGGATAGCCAGCTTGGCCAGACCCAGCAGAAGACCCACCAGGAGATCCTCCGTGCGCCCCGCCCCGCACCGCGCCGGGTGCCCGTAAACCAACAGCGTCGGGCTGAAGTGCAGCCAGTGAACCGGCTCAGAAAACAGTTGCACGGCACCATCCCATGCAACACCTTCCACCCCAGGTCCCGATGTACAGCGGAAGGACTCCCACGTAGAGAGACCTCCAGCGGGGACTCCCCGCCCCCCCCCGCCGAGTCTACCGCTCTTCCTGCACAGTGGCCAATTAATCTATCGACCCATATTTTTGGGGAGTGGGAAGAAACTGGAGCACCCGGAGGAAATCCATGCGGTCACAGGGAGAACGTGCAAATTCCACACTACAGCACCCGAGGTCCGGATTGAACCCCGGTCTCTGGTGTTTTGTGAGGCGGTTGCTCTATCCGCTGTACCACTCTGCCAGTGCTGTACTACTTGAAGATGTATTTAACTTCCTTTTCGGGATATGAAACACTCACCACTAACTCTGGTGAGAGTACCTGACTCCACCAACCCCTCAGGCAATGCATTTCAGATCCCAAACACCCTCTGGGTGAAAGAATTCTTCCTCAGATCCCCTATAAACATCTTACCCTTCACCTAAAACCTTTGCCTCCTAATTTTAGACCTCTGTATATGGGGAAAAGTTTCCTACTACCTATCCTATCTATACCCCTCATGACTTTGTACACCTGTGGTCAAAATAACAAAGAGATACCTCAGCAGATAGGTAGCAAACTGAAGGAAGAAATGCAGCATTCATGAGAAGAAAATACTCTAAATCTTACGCCAAAGTTATTTGGCCCATTATGAGCTGGTTCTCTGAAGAGCGACCAGAACAGCTCTGTTTGTTGCCCTCACCCCATAGCCCTGCAAATTATCTTTTGTGCACGGATCAAAATACCTTTCATTAAAAGATCACCTTTTTTTTAATTTATTATTCCAAAATAAACGTTATCATAAAAACCTATATACAACCATAAAACAGTGCAAACCTTTACATTCGTGTACAGATCAATCATTAGTGTTACCTTTTTATAAAGAACCACAGCACCGATGCCACTCGTGTGGCTCCCTGGGGTGATACCCCAATCCCATATTTACAATATTTGAAGGGGCTTCCTCGCCTGACCCGCCCCTCCCTCTCCTGTGGTAGAAGAACCTTAACCTGTAGTCCTTCCCCACCGAGCCCTTGCGATGGCTGCACCCAGCTCCAGTGCATCCCTCAGCACGTACTCCTGCAGCCTGCAATGTGCCAGCTGGCAGCATTCCCCTACGGACATCTCGCAGCGCTGGGAGACCAACAAGAGATCACCTTCTCTTCAGAAAGTTGCTTTTGAATTTTGTCCACAGCTTTTTCCAAGGAGCTTCCGCCCAGTACTGGCTGACCACACATTTGGGTTGCGGGAGAATAAGAGAAAGGAGAAGGGAAGGAGGAACGCATGAGATGCTGGAGGAACTCGGCGGGTCAGGCAGCATCAGTGGAGAGAAAGGGACAGTCGACGTTTCGGGTCGAGACCCTTCATCTTGGCTGAAAGATAGAGGGGAGGTGGCCAGTAGGAAGAGGTGGAGGGAAGGGGTGGAGCAGGAGCTGGCAGGTGATAGGTGGATCCAGGTGAGGGGGTGGGGACAGGCAAATGAGGGAGGAGGGAGAGTGGGAATGATGGAAGATGATAGGCAGAAGTGAAAAGGGGCTGAAGAAGGTAGAATCTGATAGGTGGAGCATGGAATAGAGGTGGGGAGGGAAACCAGTGGGAGGAGTTTGTGGGTGATGGGCAGCTGGAGGGGGGGGGAGGGGAAAGAGAGAGGGTGATGGGGGACAGTTGGATCAGGAGGAGATAGGAAATAAAAAAAGGGGAAAAAAGGGACAGAGGGGGAGCGGATGCCAGAAGTTTGGGAATTCAAAGTAGGTGACCTCCCTTCAGAAGTGGAAGAGTGAGTAAACAAGCATGTTTTAAGTCGCAGAGTGGGAAAAGGGTGCGGGGAGAGAACAGCGCTCTGTGGAGACCAAGGTTTCCAGGAGACACCGTCGCTTTCAGCGTTTTATAGTTCATAGATAAATAAAGGATCATGAGTGACTCCGAGTCGTGTAAGGTGGAGTCCATGTAGAGTTAGCTGGAGCCGAAGACATCTGTTCAGTTAAGAGATGTGATTGCAAAATTGAGCCTTGGCCAACACCTCATCAAAAAGGGAAACGGAAGCCACTGAGGTTGAGCAAGGTAAATGAGACGCACAAAAAATCCCATCGGAGAGAGGAGCAGAAGTTCTTCAAGGAGGGTATTCCTGAATTGAGCAATAATTGATCCAACAACTAGCAGAGTCGGTCTGATTCTCAACCTATTGATTCAAACAGCATGCGTTCTGCAGCGTGCTCTAATCTATGAGGAGATTTGAGCCCAGCCAACAAGATGAAAGTTATCCCCGATATCTTATGCCAGGAGGAAAGGGTTTATTAAGTAAAATGGAGATAGGAAAAGAGTTATTATGTTATTTAAAACCATTATGTGTTACTTTCCTTTCTTGGTTTAAAAAAAGAACTGGGGCAGTGAGGCTTAATATCACAAGATTAACAAAGTAAATCTCCCTAAACTCGAGTAATCTAGGACATTCAGAGCAATTACACAGCAGTAAACAACACTAATTCGACGCAAATGTTCTCCAAACAACTGAGCGTGCAATTTCAAAGAGCAGTGAAGCCTCCCTTCAGAATAAAGCAATGAATGAGAGGGCAGCAAAGCAGTGTGTAATTTTTACGTTTAATTGAAAGAATTTACAATGGGGACAGGCCATTCAGCTCCACTGACCCATGCTCCACCTACCCCATCTTCATCAGGTGCCCCTTCATTCCACTCTTCCTCGTGTGCTCATCAGGAGCTTCTTGTGTCTCCATTTTGTTCTCCACTGCAAAGTCTCTTCAAGGAATGCGCACTTCGAAGGAGTTTTTCTTCTCTCTTCGAAGGGAGTTCTGTGAGACCCCCTCTCACTACTCCCCCTCTGTGCTTTCTGCTGCCCTCCTGCTCTCTGACCACTCTCACCCAGACCCGCTACCACAGCCACGTGTCCTCCCTCAGAACATCTTCGCCGCCATCTTCTCCCATGTGGCTTCCAGCTCCATTCACTGTTCCCACTCTCCCCCCCTCCTTCACCTGCCTGTCACCCACCCCCCCCTCACCTGGATCCACCTATCACCTGCCAGCTCTTGCCCCACACCTTCCCTTCCCTTCCCCCTTTCATACTGGCTATCTCCCCCCACCCCCAGTCTAGATCTCGAAATGTCGACTGTCCACTTCCCTCCACAGACGCTGCCTGACCCTCTGAGTTCTCTCAGCATCTTGTTTGTTGCTCCAGATTCCAGCACCTGCAATCTCTTGTGTCTCCCTTTAACTATATCCATTCCTTTCACTTCAAGTAGGGCCGCACAGTGGGGCAGCTAGCAGAGCTGCCGCCTCACAGCTCCAGTGACGCGGTTTGATCCTGACCTCTGCTGCTGTCTGTGCGGAGTCTGTACATTCTCCCTGTGACCACGTGGGTTTCCTCCAGGTGCTCTGATTTCCTCGCATATCCCAAAGACGTGCAGACTGATAATTTAATTGGCCTCTCTGTGTTGTCCCTAGTGTGCTGGTGAGTGGTAGAATCTGAGGGAGTTGATGGGAATGTGGGGAGAACAAAATGGGATGAGTGTAGGTTTAATATAAGTGGGTGGTTAATGATTGCATGGACTCATTGGGCTGAAATATTCGTTACTGTGCTGTATCACTATGACTACTTATGATAAAGAACTGCCCATTCTCACTGTGAATTCCCGGTGGACCTGTCAGTGACTGGCTTCAACTTAGGATTTGACCTCCCCAACAAACAGAAATATCTTCTCCATCTCTAACCTATTCCTTCTCCATCTATGGAAGCAAGCTTCTCTGAACTTGTTGAGATGCTCAAGTGGACAAGCAAGAGATTCTCAATCAAGGGGTCCAGAGCTCACAACCTCCGAAGTCCTTGTTTGTAGGGGATTGAGGTGGCAAGCTCCGAGTCAGACAGATTGGCATCAACACAACATCAGCACGTCCAACAGAAAACTGTTCATGGATCTCAGCTACTCCAAAGATGTCCTGTTCTAACAACCCACAAAAAAAATCATAAGATGGAGACATAAGATACTGCAAATGCCGGAATCTAGAGCAACAACTAAGATAAGATAAGATAGAACATCTTTATTAGTCACATGTATATCGAAACACACAGTGAAATGCATCTTTTGCGTAGAGTGTTCCAGGGGCAGCCCGCAAATGTCGCCACACTTCCGGCGCCAACATAGCACGCCCACAACTTCCTAGAAAGGTCCTGATGCAGGGTTTCGACCCGAAACATCGACAATTCCTCTCCTCCCACAGATGCTGCTCGACCAGCTGAGGTCCTCCAGCAGATCGTTTCTTGAAAACAATCGCAAGGTCAGCTGGGCATGGGGAAACCAAACACGAGTCACAAATTAACCCATCTTTGATGAGCATTGACAGTTCCTTCAACTTCACTAGGTCAAGGTCCTGAGACAACCGACCCAATAGTAAGAGTTCAGCACCCTGCAGATTGCAGTGATTTTTAAGAAGGAAGGTCACCAACTTCACAAGAGGCAGGAGCAAACCATTGTCACTACTTCCAACATCACCCACACCCTATGAATGAACTTCAGAAACTCACAACAGACTGTGGTGAAAGTCCAACGCACTTTGTTAACTCTTTCATTTCTTTGCTCAGGGGATTGAACATCACGCGAAATGACAGCACTTGCCCATTATAATGACCCCCAAATGGTTAAAAGTCAACCACATTAAAGGCTCTGGCGCAACATATTGGCCAGATCATAAGGACATTTCATTCCCTGAAGAACACTGCCAAACCAGATGGGTTTTAATGACAATCCGGCAGTTTTGTGGTCACCATCACTGAGACCAAGTCTTTTTAACAAATTCCAGATTTATCTAGTTACTTGAATTTAAATTCCCCAGCTGCTGTGGTGGAATTAGAACTCACATCTCTGGATCAATGGTCCAGAACTCTGGCTGCTATTCCAGTAACTTAACCGCAATACTAGCATACCCTTTGTATTAGGAAGCAATAGGGTTTGGAAGGGAGGAATTTAAAATTCTCTATCGTGCTTTGTTTTTATAGTCACATTTTTTTTGCTTAAGAGATGTGTGTGTCGTTCACTGCCCATGTCTAATTGCCCTTAGGGTAAGAACATTTTCTTCTTGATCTACTGAAGTACTTGCAGTGAAGGTCCTCCCACAAGGCTGTCGTCGAGTTTATTGTCATATGCACACGTACGGTGAGGTACAGGTACAATGAAAAACTTGCTTGCAGCAGCATCACAGGCACGTAGAGTCAGACAACAACATGCTGAACACAAATTAAAAATAAATTATTCAAGATGGTGAAGAAAAAGTGTGCAAAACAAGAAATTAGTGCAAAAAAAAGTCAGAGAGAAATCCATAGTAGTGCAAGAGGTGGTCCATAGTGTCTTCCTTTGCTGAGGTAGGGTTAGGGTTGTGTCGGTTGGTTCAAGAACCGAATGGTTGAAGGGAAATAGCTGTTCCTGAACCTGGTGGTGTGGGACTTCAGGCTTCTGTACCTCCTGCCCGATGGTAGCTGCGAGAAGAGGGCATGACCCGGATGATGGGGGTCCTTGATGATAGATGCTACCTCCTTGAGGCAGCACCTCCTGTAGATGCTGTTGGAGGGATGTGCCTGTGATGGACTGAGGGAAAGAGTTCCAGGATTTAGACCCAGTGGCAATATTGGACCAGTGATATATTTCCAAATCAGGACTGGGAGGTGGAATCTGCAGATGGTGCACTCCCATGTGCCTGCTACCTTCTTAGCAGTGGAGGTCATAGATTCCAGAGATACAGCCCAGGGTGGTAATTACAGTGCATATTATAGATGGCACACACCGCAGCCACTGGGCACCAGCAGTAGTGAGAATGGACAGGTACGTGGATAGGAAAGGTTTAGAAGGACATGGACCAAACGCTTGCAAATGGGACTAGCTTAGATGGGCATCTTGGTCGGCATGGAGCAGTTAGGCTGAAGGGCCTGTTTCTGAGCTGTATGACTCTATGAATGTTTATTGGAATTGGAATTGGTTTATTATTGTCACATGTACGAGATGCAGTGAAAAACAGTTTTGCATGCCATCCATACAGATCATTTCAAAACATAAGCACAATGAGGCAGTACAAGTGAAAAGCAATAACAGAATGCAGAAATTAGTGTTACGGTTACAGAGAAAGTGCAGCGCAGGTAGACAATAAAGTGCAAGGGCCATGATGGGATAAGTTGTGAGGCTGAGTTCATCTTTATGGTACAAGAGATCCAACTAAGAGTCTTATAACAGTGGGATAGAAGCTGTCCTAATGGTGCGTGTTTTCAAACTTTTATGTCTTCTGCCCAATGGAAATGGGGAGAAGAGAGAATGTCCGGGGTGGGAGGGGTATTTGATTATGTTGGTTGCTTTTCCGATGCAGTGGGAAGTGCAGACAGAGTCCATGGAGGCTGGTTTTCGTGATGGACTGGGCTGTGTCCACAACTCTGTGCAGTTTCTTGCAGGGTTGTGGATGGGACACTGATCAAGCAGGATGCTTTGTCCTGAATTTTCCCAAGTTTCTTGAAAACTGTTGGGGTTGCACTCACCAAGGCAAGCGGAGAGAATCCTGTCACACTTCGGATTGTTGCTGTTATAACTGCATACCTAAATGGCGCGGTTGCACATTTGTGCGGAGTTTACCAAAAAAAAATGCCTGGGATTGGAGCTGGAATTTAAACCAGATGTAAGGCCTGGGGAGTTGCAGTAACGCAGTATAGAGTTACCCTGGATGAACTCCCGTCACACTGAGCCTCAAAGGGAATAGAAAAAACTGCAGCATGCTCTGGAGGCTGGGTCTTAATACTATCCAGAGTAAAGATATTCAGCTCGCTTCATTCAATTGATGCTGATGAGAGCTCAAACCGAGTGAGGCATGTGAGTTATCACGGCAGGTCACAGAAAATACCAGCCTGGTTAGTATCAACCAGCTCAAACCATAACTCAACGTTAATTCAGATGATAATTAGCAGACCTACTGCTGCACTTACTCTGTAGATAAGAGTTTACACTGTGTCAACAGTTAGCTGTTCTTACAGTGACAAGGATACAACAGGCAAGTTTTCACTGACACTTGACTCTGCATTTGTTCTCGGAGGAAGGGCTCACAGGGTTAATAACGGGAATTATCTAAATAAATAAAGTGACAAGAAGCAACGGTGCTGGCACTCGTTAATGTGGCAGCACCTCATCGCAACAAGTCAGATCCAGATAAACCTCCTTGACACTTCAATCAAAGGTGCTGCGATTTATGAAATGTCCCATTGTAACAGCAGATGTCAGATCAGCTCAGTGATAGAAGACTTGGACAACTTCAATCACAGCCCTCTTAGAGGGAGACAACATGCGTTTATCCACACACTTTTGTCAAAGTGAAGGGTGCATCACTGCAGCGCGAGTCTGCCGGCAGTGTTGTGCATGGCCGTGTTCTCCGTGTGTACTACATAATGATAGGTACCCACTCACACTCAACACAAGACATATTGGATTTCTCTTTTGAAAGAGGCAAAGCAGGCACGAGGAGCTGAATTTCCTCCTGCTGGATCAACCTGTGATTTCTTGGGAAAATAATTCCCCAGGCAAGGAATCACAAGGATGATTGGTTGCTATTTCCAAAGGGGAGGAGAGCAAGAACCAGGATCTCCATGAAACTGCCCACCCCCAAACATCTTTGCTTGCCTATAAATGCCAGTGTACACATTGGGAAAGCCTACATTTTTTTAGCTCTGCAATGTACTTTCTATCGGGGCACTGAAAGTAGTCTGAAACATCTTGAACAGATGTGAGAGGGTATGAGTCAAACCTGAAGAAGCCTTTCTTGCTTCAAACCTTTAATATTACTAGGTGCTGTCTGTAAGGAGTTTGTACGTTCTCCCCGTGACTGCGTGGGTTTCTTCCGGGTGCTCAGGTTTCCTCCCACTTTCCAAAGACGTACGGGTTAGGAAGTTGTGGGCGTGCTATGTTGGCGCCGGAAGCACGGCGACACTTGCGGGCTGCCCCCCAGAACACTCTAAGCAAAAGATGCATTTCACTGTGTGTTTCAATGTACATTTGACAAATAAAGATATATTATCTTACTTTGATGTTATTAAGGTAGTCAATAGCGATGATGGAAGCAGCCACCTGTGAGAGAGATTGGAAGAGTCACCTACAAATCCAATAGGGAATTCAGGGGAATCGTCTTCACCCAGTGAAAGGTGAAAATGTCGGAGCCGCTCCCAGTGGGAGTACTTGAGGTGGAAAGCAAGGGTGGGGTGGACAATCCGTGAGGGAGAGAGAACAGAAGGACATATTAAGAGGGTTGGAGAAGAGCTGAGGAAAGTGTCAATTGACATGGACCGCTTGCGTAATCGGCCAGTTCTGTGCTGTAAACCCCTCTGTGATTCTATGTGTGACTTGAATTCTATGCTCCCTTGGGGAGCTGGACAGTGTGGAAGAATGTTGTTAATACACCAGACTGACTCCTGCAGAGTAAGGTGGCGAGATATAACTGTACTCCGAGTCTGGAGCATTGGAGGACAGGGAGCAACCTGACAGAACTTCATAAAATTATTAGAGGCATAGATAGGGTAGACAGTCAGTCTTTTTCCCACGGTGGAAATGTCAAGTACAAGAGGGCATAGCTTTAATATGAGAGGGGGAATATTTAAAGGAGATGTGCGGGACAAGTTTTTACACAGAGAGTAGTGGGTTCCTGGAATGCGCTACCTGGGATAGTGGTGGAAGCAGATACAATAGCAATGTTTAAGAAGCATTTAGACAGGCACGTGAACAGGCAGGGAATGGAGGATATGGACCACGTGCAGGCAGATAGGATTAGTTTAAATTGGCATTGTGGTGGGCACAGACATTGTGCGCTGAAGGGCCTGTTCCTGTGGTGCACTCTGTTCTATGTTCTGATAGCCAGTTTCCCTCATGTAAAATTCTACATGGGATGAACGTCATGCCGACGTCTTGGTGTGGCCTGGGGAGTGCGGTGGAGTGTAACAATGGCAGTAATACATTAGGGAGCGCTGGCTGAGGGATTTGGGTAACTGTTGGGGAGTTAGGGAGTGAGATACAGCGGTAAATACAATGTGCACTTCAATATTTTTCACGGTACTGAAACCCAAGGCAAAGAGCTTTGCAGATACCATCTTCTCATCCCTTCTCGTTCATTACTGCCTGTGTTGCTGCAAGGACAGTATTCATGCACTTCGAGCTCCATTTGCACTGCTAACAGAAGTAGATGCTCTCCTGTTTCCCCGAAAGCCATTGAAGGTGAGGAGTACCTCTGACCCTTCACCCTGAGATATCCATCGTATGCCAGTTTTATTTTTGGTGGTGGGTTGTGTGTGCCAATTCTTCACTGACAGGGCTGCGTCCACTCTTTGGAAATGCCTTTCTCTGCCGCCCTAAACCTAACAGCTTAACTTCAGTGGCGGTATTAATAACAAGTGTGTCAAGCTTATAAATAGACGGTAGACTAGATCCAAGCCCGAAGATAGACATGAAGCCACCAATTTAGAACAGCCCAGGTATTAACTGAATCAATGATGTAATGCCATAAAGTGGGAATGAAATATGGTGCTTAAATCTACACAGCTTAACGTACAGTCACTGACAGATCAGACTGAGACTTTGGTTAAAAGATGAGTTGCTGCAACACTTCTACAGACACAGAATCACTTCTGGCTGTAGATTCGGTTTCCTTCTTGGTGCACCTTTTCCTCAACCACTTTTTGCATACATCGGCCAGGCTTTCCAGCACCGACTGAAATTCCTCTTGCTGTTCCCGTGGCTGCAATCAACGAGAACTAATTATATGCACCATCCCCTACCCCCTCATCCCAAGATGTCACAATTAATTTCCTTCTCAACTATCCAAAGTAAGGATTGAAATAAAATCCTCTGTGAAGTCAACTGCTGAGAAAGTGAGCCTGACTGAGGAGAAAACCCCCATCGCCCAAAGGCTGCATTAAAATCATTGCATGTCACGCAGGACAATGATTAGATTCGTGGCGATAATTTCTTCTCACACACCAGGGGAAAGTTGCAGTGAAAATGCAGAAAGACAGTGTGAAGACCCCGCATTACCTGTCCTTCAACCTTTGACAGAATTCTGTCTGCAAAGCGTGGAGATCCTGCATGTCAAGATAATCTTAAATTGTCATTGACTCGCAAGGCCAAGAAAGGAAGAACCTGCATTTCCATAGTGCCTGACACCATTCTGGGAAGTTTACTTTTACAGCCACTGTTGGATGCAGAGAGTGCTGCATTGTTGGAAATCTTGCAGCCAGGATGCATTGTTGGAAATCTTGCAGCCGGTATGCATTGTTGGAAATCTTGCAGCCAGAATGCATTGTTGGACATCTTGCAGCCGATATGCATTGTTGAAAATCTTGCAGCCAGTGTTGCATTGTTGGAGATCTTGTAGCCAGTGTTGCATTGTTGGAAATCTTGCAGCCAGTATGCACACAGTAACTGTGCCTCACCAGCAGGTTGTTAGCTGGCAGACAATCAGCTCCAATGATATTGGTTGAGGGGTAAATATTGCCCAGGTACCTGTTACTCTGTTTTGAAACCATGGCTGTGGGATCTGTTATAATGGCCTTGAGAGGAAAGACGTTTGGTGTAATGGTTCCTCTCAAGGCCAGCACCTCAGAGAGTGCAGCACTCCCTCATTACCACAATGAGGGTCAGACCAGGCTGCTTTGGTCAGGTGTGAAACCACAATGTTCTGACCTCAGAGGTTATAGTGGCTTCTGATTTGCAAGTGTAACAGCAACCTCGGATGGAAACTGTCCCATCACCAACGTTTATCTCACGCACCATCTCTCCCCAGGACAGGTCATAGTTCAAGTATGTGACTCCCTTGTTAAAGAAATATTTCATTGCAAATTTCACACAGGCAGTGAGACCTGGGAGTAAGCATGCCAGAAATAAGCATTCAAAGGTGAGCCAAGTGCTGACTGTAACTCAAAGTCAAAGTCGAGTTTACACAAGTACATGTATGCACAGGTGCAATGAAAAACTCACCTGCATTGATACCAAATTAATTCTGAAACGTTTTGGTGGCCTACCACTTTCTGGAATGTTCCAAACTTTCTAGCAGTAGGTTGATTATTTTTATCTATTGGACCTCTTGTCACTCCTCTCAATGACTTGGGATATCTGCAACTGTCCAATGCACTCAGAGCGGGACTCCCTTCCCTAACTTTCTCTGCCCCTCCTTTAAACCACTACTTAAAAACCTGCCTTTTTTGGTCAATTGTCATTAAAAGGCGTGGTGTCCTATATCAAGATAAAAATAGAAAATGCTGGAAACACTCAGCAGGTCAGGCAGCATCTGTAAAAGGAGAACATTTGAAGTCAATGACCTTTCGTCAGTGAGTTGTGACAAATGGTTTTAAAACCCGAAACATTACTCTGTTTCTCTTAAGTTCAAGTTTATTGCTGTCACAGGCATGCATACTGAGGGTATAAGTGCCATGAAGATCAGCTTTATGCAGCAGCAGCACACTACATTACAAGACGAACACAGACATAAGAGAAGGAGGATGAGAGGAGACATGATAGAGGTGAACAAAATATTAAGAGGAATAGGTAGAGTAGACAGCCGGCACCCCTCTCCCAGGGCACCAATGCTCAATACAAGAGGGCATGGCTTTAAAGTAATGGGTGGGAAGTTCAAGGGAGATATCAGAGGAAGGTTTTTTTACCCAGTGGTTGGGGCATGGAATGCGTTGCCTGGGGTGATGGTGGAGGCAGGTACATTGGTCAAATTCAAGAGATTACTAGATAAGCATATGGAGGAGTTTAAAATAGAGGGATCTGTGGGCGGAAGGGGTTAGGTAGTCTTAGGCGAGGTTTAAAGGTTGGCACAACATGGTGGGCCGAAGGGCCTGTATTGTGCTGTGCTGTTCTATGGTTCTATGTTCTATAAGTTAACGTAAACTTAAGTTAACATAAATTATACATAACTTGCACGCGTACAAAATAAACAACAAAATAAACATAACGACACTAATGCAAGATTGAGAGAGAGAGAAGAAAAATCATCTGAGGTAGTATTAAGGTTTTTCAGGTGGGTTCAAGAACTCGATGGCAGTGGGGAAGAAGCTGTTGTTGAACGTTGAGGTGTGTGTCTTCAGGCTCCTGTACCTCCTGCCTGATGGCAGCTATGAGAAGAGGGCATGGCCCGGATGGTGGGGGTCCCTGACGCTGGATGTCATCATCCTGAGACATCGTCCTCAGTGGTGGGGAGAGCTGTCACCCTGACAGAACTGGCTTGAGTCCACTACTCTGACTCCCCAGATGCCAAGTGTGTTACCAGAATTTTCTGCTTTTATTTCAGATTTCCAACATCTGCAGGGTTTGTTTAAAATTTCTGTTTACTGGTGTCTAACTTTGACAGATAACACTGCTCAGAAATACAACTTGGGCTATTTTGTTATTATAGATGTTGTTTTCTGCCGCAGTAATCCCCGTCAATCTGTGTGATCCAACAAGGGCAAAACCCAAGATGGCCAGTGACAGTCAGTCATGAATCATTGTCACAGGCAAGCATATTGTAACACATCAGTTCATGATCAATGACATGCAGGCACATATCACTGGGTGAGTGAAGAGAACATCAACTGTATTAATAATTTCCACTGTGCAATTCAAGAGTAGAAATAAGAGTTTGGATAGGTTGAGGCAGCATTTTTTTTTCAATTATAAAACCGCTAAATATCTTGAAATATCTTCATGAAAAGACGTTTGCCAGATTTTGTTTTGAAGGAGAGGCAGTCAAAATCATTCAAGTTTATTGTCATATGTACAAGTACGTGTGTGAACAGGTGCAATGAAAAACTTACTTCCAGCAGCATCACAGGCACATAGCATTGTATACACAACATTCACAAGAAAAACATAAATTATACGAAATTAGACAGAGATGGGTCCCTCTGATTCATCAGTCTAGAGTCCCATTCAAAGTCCAACCAATGCCTCGAACTGTATTTCATATCAATCCAGCGTGGTTCATTCAGTGGGGTTAGGGATAAAGAAGTCACCCTACAGGGGCCTAGATGAAGGAGGTGACATACCAAATGGAGATGGGGTAGTAAGATTGATCGGCTGAGTGATCTGCTCCAAGTCTACTTCCTGTGCTCTACCTCTGTATCACATCAGAAAGCTTCACATTAACATAGTAGAGAAGCAGGCCGTTGAGTGCAACGTCATCTCTTTGAAAGAGCTCTCTAATTAGTACCACACCACCCCTCTCTGCCACTGCCCTGCAACTTTTTTTTGTACATGAATCCAACTCCTTTTGAAATGTCCATTTGAATCTCCTTTCACATATGTCCCAGAACATATCAACAAATCAGAACATGATTGGCAAACAAAAACTAGTTCCCAAATGCTTTACATCTAAATATGCCCCTTTAAGGACCATTGTCTCAAAGGGGTCTAACAGGCATTTCCTGTCTTGTGCCTTTAAAATTAATTTGAAGAGGCAGTCAGTGGCACATTGCTGAACCAGTATAGTCCCATCACTTGGGTTTTAAGTGCACCACTTGGATGAAACCCTTGGGATCACATAAAACAAAGGGGTCGCAGGAACACAATGTCGCACTACATTGAGTTAAAGTCTCAACATCCCAAGTGCTAAAAGCCAGAGTCATTTCTAAATGAACACTCTGTTTACATTGCATCAGGTAGATAAGCTCAGCCTGATGTAATTCCACAATGAACAGCATCAAACCCTGCATGTTTCACTCTGTGTGTGTGTGTGTGTGTGTGTGTGTGTGTGTGTGTGTGTGTGTGTGTGTGTGTGTGTGTGTGTGTGTGTGCGTGTGTGTGAATACTGTATGTGTAAACATGTGCACACACACACGTCACTTACATTCATACATGCACCCACACATAGATAAAATAGATTGCATTGCCTATTCTCCACTCTTTTTAAGTGACACTATATTTTACCCCACAAGACATTGTCACTGTTTACATAACCATTGCCGGGCTACAGATTTGCATTACTTGTCAGATGTCATTGAAACAGAATCAATGAATCAAAATACTATAGATAAACATACAGAGTACAGAAGCATTAGCAATGAGGAGTAACATGTGCTTTGAAATTAACCCCATGATTAATAATTGATCTTGTAAGCAATCTGTGTTGTTGAACATTAACACAATCCCTTGGCATAAAGTAGTAAATTGGCTGCCACTGCTGCGTTTTTTGTTGTTGCCTGACTTCAGTAGTAGGAAAAGCTCAACGATAGCACAAACACTCCTGTGCAGAAATGTCAAAGACTCCACCATGTTTTAAAAATAGAAAGCTCAAAGGTCTATACTTGCAGAAGCCGATGAGTGTGAGCAGGCCCTATCTGAGCCAGGCTTCCTTCTCCATTCAAATAAGAAAAGCCCCACACCATACTTTTTTTGAGAGTTAAATGCATGCCACAGCATCAGATCAAATGAGTTTTCAACACAATTTGACATTCTGGAGGGGATCATATATTCTAAACAATGGTGAACTGTTCCAGGTCAGGCAATACACTCATGTGCAACAGCTGTACCAGATACAATCTTATTAAAGTTGCCTACCAGTTCTGTAAATCTTTCCTCTTAACACTAATTTGCCAAAAAGGGATTTATATTAAATCTGAGACACACACCACCCTGGCCTATTATAAATAGCCTCACAAGACACACAGAAGGGCAGTGATTTTCTGCAGGATGTCAACTGAGCAACATTCCACCAAATATTATTTTGTTTTAAGAATAAGGTAACCATTAACTAATCATGTGTGTGCCAGGTCAAAGGTTATTGATTTTTTTTAAAACGCTAGTCCTCTGTGAATCATTGGGTTGCAAAGAGCTCCAAATAGAATGTTGTCTCAAGCATATAATACCCACCTCATGCAAAGCTGTCTCATCTGATATTGGATGAAAGTAAGCCCAGCTGCCGGCAGACTTGTTTGTTAATCACTTCGCCTGTGGGATAACTTGTCTCAGATGCACTAGTTATTTGGTGTGTGTCTAAGAATGCACAAAGGCTCGAAAGGACCCTGAAATTCTGACTGTATGAATCTTATACTAACACAGAATTAAAAACATGTTAATCCATTGCAACACCTAAAAGATCCATTGCATACCAGTAACCATTGATACTGGAGAGAGCTTCATCCCAAACACATTCCATCTCCAACTCAAATAAGCAAGAACCAAGTTCATTCCATAGATCCCAATGGGCTAGATACCTAATGCTATCAGGATTGGATATTTATTGCCACTATACCACAAGAAGTAATCTACATCGCAGTAAGGTAAACATGGATTGGAGACATTGAGACAAGGCCAACAAGCAGAGGACAAATACAACTAAAAAGCAAACAAAGAGATTAGCTGCACGCAGTCACTGGCCCATCAAAAATCAAACATTCACCATCATTGTGTCAGCCAGAATCAGATGCACAGTCAAAAGACAACAGGAGATGGCATATATCATCACAGAGCCAAAACAGATCCGATACACTCCACGAGTAGGCCTCTAAAAGCAAATAATGTCACCAAACCAACAGGGTCTGAACATATACTGCTACTAGACAAGCAGAGATCAGACATATGGTCATTATTTACCTGCTGGAGACAGAGTGACCCCCACTTGACTGCTGGGACACCAATGATAATGAGCACATGCTAATTAAAACACTTTTCAAAATTAAAGTGAATCCACCAACCAAAACAAAGCAAGAGCATTAAAAGAACAATTAGCATTGGATAGTTCACAACCAATGCTGACAAAAAGTCATAGAGTTACAGATAAAAAGAGAAACAACACAGAAACAGGCCATTCAGCCCACCTAGTCTATGCTGACCACTAGCCACCCATTTACACTAATCCTACTTCATCATCCTCCCCACATTCTCGTCAACTCCACACAGATTCTGCCACTCACCGACACCCTGGGGGGCAGTTTACAGTGGCTATATATCCTACCAACCTACACCTCTTTGGGAAGTGGGAGGAATCCAGAGCACCCAGAAACTCACACAGCCACAAGGAGAACGTGCAAACTCCACACAGACAGCATCTAAGGTCAGGATCGAACCCAGGTCTCCGGCGCTGTGAGGCAGTGGCTCCACTAGCTGTGTCACTGTGAGGCCTTTGACATTCTTCGTGACATCTTGGGGGAAGATTATCTTTGCATTGAATTCTGTTGGGCAGGTATTGACCATTCAGCTCTATAAGTGATGTGGCATGGAAGCTCAATCTCTGTCTGAGGTGGCACAGAGTGTCGTCAGAATTGCACTGGTAGACTGTATCCTCTCCCCCCCAATACTGCCATTCTTTCTAAAGGCCAATTCAATGGCAAGTCTAGTCAAGTCAAGAATTTTCTTAACAAATCCAGAGTGGGTCCACTTGGTCCACATTGGTTTCCTGGTGGATTCTGAAGTGTTTCCCAGTCCAACCTAAACCAGGACATTAATGGTTTAAACACAGTGTGCAGTTAACTCCTCAAGGACCACTGCATCATTTGTTGGACAATGACTCAAACCCACACCCACCTCAGTAACAAGGCATCATCTTTACTTCTTAGAAACCCCTCAAATGAGCCTCTCCTGAAACCCAGACTTTTCCTTGGTAGACCTTAAGTATGACACAGAGATATTATAGGAATAAACCACGTTTTAAGAACACAAATGTCCTTCCCATAAGACGCTGAGGCAAGTTTCGCCGTCACAAAGTTGCAAGAAGGCATTTTCGAGGTAAAAGGAAGAAATTTTCTGTCAGCTGAAAGTTTGCAAGCGCCCACAAACTATGATCATTCAAGCATTCATATTGAATGATAAAACCTTTGCAAATTTACAATTTACTATAAGGTACAGCTCTGAACCACCTAGGATTTGCCTTGTTTCAAAAAAAACATATGTATGAGAGAGTAGTGACCTCAGAAAAGCCAGCAGTCACCCTCTTGTTAATTGGAAACATCACTCAGGGATATTCACATGCAAACTTAAGTCAGTGCTGAATGTCACTAGGTGTCTCTGGTGCGTTATATACACAAAGCTCTTGCAAAAAAATATAAAATACAACACAAAGAAACCTTTCCAGCAGAATCAGTGTGGCAAAATTCAGCCGTCCTGGAGGCCAGCATGCAGCTTCTGGGCTCACAGAAAAGGGTGCAATATATCAGCTTTTCACAGTAACAACAACCGAAACAGGCGCCAGGGGCAGTGAAGACGATAAAAGCTTGAACTAATGCATGAAGGAACCTTATTCAAAACAAAAGGGAGAGAGAGAGAGAGAGAGAGACCTACCACGATTGCTCCAGTTCCCAGTCTCTGAAGAAGTCGAACTCGAAAAGGTCCATAGCAGTGCGTTAAGCTCTGAGGAACTAGTGTCCCTGGCAGGAATGGCCCGGTTCTGCATACGGCGATTGTTCACTAACTGTAATCGTACTGTACGCGCTGGCTGCCTCTCGCAGTGAGAGAATGTTGGCTGTCTTGGCTGTGCGAGGCAGAATCAACATCTCACACACACACACACACACACACAGGGAGGTGGAGCCTCAGTCAGCAAGAAGCCATGACATGAAGCTTACAAAAAAACGCTATCTGCTGTGGATCTGGCACATTAAAGCCTGCAGGAACAGCCGGGTGAAGTAGGTGCCAGTGCCCAAGTGCATAGCCTCACCCCACCTCTGAACAATGCTCCACATATCCCAGTCTTGGCAATACAACCCTGCCTCAACCTCCCTCTACCTCCCCAAGCAGGGAACTCATCTGAAGGTGAGGGACTGACAAATATTCTGTGCTGCAGTTGAGGTGGTGTCCAGGGGTGCTGGACTCTCAACCTCCTGCAACTTTGGTTCGGACTAAACGTTTTCCTTCACTGAGGATGGAAGGGGGAAAGCCACCTTGTGGTCCTCCTGCTACGCAGCAGACCACGACCATCAGAGGACACCAATTCCTCCCCTCCCACAACTCAAAGGGCATTGGAGGACCGGGTATCATGAGCAGATTGTTCGCCATCAGATTTCTGAAGGGTCCATGAAGATTACCTCGTCGTTCCTTTTTTGCACTATTTATTTATTTTTGGAAATTATAGTCATTTTTATGTCTTTGCACTGTACTGCCGCCACAAAACAACACATTTCACATCATATGTCAGTGATAATAAATCTGATTCTGATTCTGCTCAAGACAGTGGGGGTAAATAATAGGGAGGGACAACCTCGTATTTCTCATATGTTCTTACAACATAATAGGAGGCCATTTGACCCTCGAGTCGATGCTAGCTCAGAACATTTCATCGATGTCATTCCCTCACCTATATCCCTGTAATCTGTTCTTTCTCACACTAACCCCACCCGCAATTCCTCTGACATCGGATTGGATTGGATTATTATTGTACCAAAACACAATGAAAAGCTTTGGTTTGCGTGCCATCCGACAGAACATGACATCAAGGTAGTAAAAGGAAAAACAGAACGCAGAATATAGTGTTACAGTTACATAGAAAGTGCAGTGCAGGCAGACAAATAAAGTGCAAGGGCCACAATGATATAGATTGGGAGATTGGGTATTTAAACAGCCATTTGACCTACTTGATCAGTAACTATTGCATCAAGACTGACGTATTGCATCAAGGAAGCATCCACACACATTTCAGATCATCAGGATTTTGCATCACTGAACAATTTCTTTGATGCAAAATCCTGATGATCTGAAATGTTAAAAAATGCTGGAGGTATTCAGCAGGTCGGGCCACAAGTATTTCTAGCATTTTCTATTCCATTTTCAATGGTTTCTTTGGACAAGGTCGTAAGAAAATGTGGCACAGCCCGAATTTAGGTTGAAGGAGAAATCCTCAGCAAGGACACAGGAGAGAACCTGCAGGCGCCTCTTCAAAATAGCGACCCTGAATTTGCTCTGCTTCCTGCTCCAAAGGCCTTTGCAGGCTGACCACCCCAGTGCGTTCCTAGGGAGTGCTGCCCTGTCAAGTGGGGCCATATACCTGCTCTCTCAGATGGGTGTGAGTGCTCCCACTACTTTAAAGAGTAACAGGACCAATATTTATCCCCCAACCTCTCCTCAGTGAATAAAAAGGACAGGTTACTTGCTCATTGTGCCTTTGTGGGATCTTGCTGTGCTCAAAGCACCTGCCTCTCTACCTTCAGAAAGCACTTCATCAAGAACAGAAGACATTGGGACACCCCAGACTTATGAAGGGTGACAGAAATGGCAGGTCCTCTCCCTTTACCTCTCTACTGGTACTCCAATGATACTTGACCACTTGCAAACATTGCCTCCCACTGTCCTGGCCTGACATTAAAGAGGCTTTAATCCAAGACATACTCTGACGTTTGCAAATGGATCCCGGCCATTCTGATGTGGACCATTCCTGCAGCAAGTGGGCTTCAAGCTGCTAATTGTACCGAGATGGAAAATGAAATTTCTTTTGCCTGGTGCAATAGCCAGCCATTGCTGGTTATACAAAGAGCCCACATCGATCATACATTTGTTTTCCCCTGTCTGCAAGAACTGTCTGCATCTAAACCAACCAGCCTGTGACATCAATTCCCAACACACTGCCGCGAGACCTGTAAATGTGTGCATGTAGGGAGTTCCGTGCTGCGTCCTCATCACACAGCAATGTGCTAGGACTTGAATTCCTGTCTTGATTTTTCATTTGATAACTAGATGTGACAGATCATCCATGGTATAAATAGAGCACCGTGCACAGAGGTATTCAGGGTGATATTCATCGCGCTCATGAAAGAGACTGGCAGTCAGATTTCCGGGTTATAAAACATAAGAAAATCCAAGCAAGAATAGGCCATTCAGCCCCTCAATCCTGTCCCACCATTCAATGTGATCATGACTGATCTACCCACGTCCGATCTCCTCTTCTGTGCTGGTTCCCCTTAGCCCCAAAATCCCTCATCTTTCCAAAATGTATCCACTTCTTCTTTAAGTGCCCCCAATGATCCAGCCTCCACAACATTCCAGAGATTTACCGTCCTCTGCGTGAAGAGGTCTTGAGTTGTGTGGTGCTCCCAGCCTTCTCCAACAGGGTTATACAGGGGCACAAATTGAGGTAGGCCTAGATGGTAGCTTCCTTGCCTCTGAGTCAGAAGGCCATGGATTCAAGTTCCACTTAGGAAATTTGAACATGAAACTTAGGCTGATGGCCCTGTATCTTATCGATGGGGTTGAGGACCATCTCTGCTCCAATGTTAAAATGAGGCCCCATCAGCTCTGATTAAGGGAGACAGATGATCTCAAGGCATTACTTTATAGAAAGCAGGTAGTTCTCCCCAGCTCCTGGTCAATATTTATTCCTTTATGAACAACAAAAGCAAATGATATAGTTATTTGCCCATGTGCTTCTCGCAATGCAACTGTGGCCACAGCTCATTGTCTAAGGTCGTGCTATATAAATGTATTTTCTGTATTGGAAGCAGAGCTGATCTGGGTGTGTGTAATATTCATCGTTAATTCCTCATGATGCAGGTTGTAACAACTTTTTCCCCAAATGGACTCATTGAACAGAAAAGCCCCATTGCAACGCACAGCTGGCTAATATATTCTCGAATGTTAATGCAATGGAATATTTTATTAAAATAACAGGACTGTCACAATAATTGGGAATATGATCATGGTAAAAAGCAAGCTGCCTGAAGCAATGAAGAGAGAACTTGCTCCGTGGTGGGAGAGGGGATAAACTTTTCTGTTGCCAGCTGCTACAACAAATAAGTGTTGATAGAATATAATGTGGGAGCATGTATTATTAGTCAGTTACCATTGGTAGCCACATGTCAGGGAACAACTCAAAAAAGATTTATACACCACCTTCAGTAACAATTTTCATTCACATAGCATGTTTAAATATCCCAAGACATTCCTCAGCGGATATTCAAGAAATATTCAATGCAGAACCATATAAGGAAATAGACTGCACCACATAGATAGCACAGACTCAATGGGCCAAAAGGCCTCCTATATCATGGCAACTCTGCAATTCGATGCTGTTGATAAATAACAGAAACCTGGGGTAGGTAGGGGGGAGTTTAAGGTGCATCAGTTGCTAGGAGAGAGGGTGAGGGAGTGGAGGTGTTTAAGGAACGGCTAGCTAGACTTTTCTGCAGGAAGCTTTCAAAGGAAGAGACAGAAGGAAAATCACAGAAAGGTTTAAGTGGAAAGTTCCACAGAGGCAGTTGATGCTTCATGTCACTTACAAGTGACATAGGCTGTAACTGCATTGTAACAATCTTGTAATAGCATTCTCAGTTATAAAGGGATCTACATATGTTTAATATTTATGATGTCATGTGCCAGACTGTGTGTAATACATTAAATGTATTTTTATATATTATTAATGTTTAATGGGCTTTTTTTGGCAGTTCATTTGCAATTTGCCATGATTGTGAAATTAGATCTTTGACGTCTCCAGGCTTGTGGGAGGTCCTGCCACAAGTGGACGGGTGGTTAAATTGCAGAATACCGAGGTGATGCAGCAAGGGTTACAGAGGGATGTGGAGCCTCCTGGAGGCTCATTCGATTCTTGCTCCAGACAACCAGCAGCACAGAGCAACATCCTAAAGGGCAGAACCTTATCAAAAGAATTTTTTATCTGCGTACGGTTGGGACAGTGGTTTCCTGCACACTCCTAGGTTATGGTCTTCCATACCCAGCTGTGAACATCAGCTTTTCTCATTGTCAAAGGCACATTAGCACATTTTGTGCACATAGGCCCCCCTTCTTAGCTCCAGGGATGACACAGCTGTAACCCTTCACTCCATCAGAGGATATCAGAGGAAGGTTTAGATATCAGAGGAAGGTTTTTTACCCAGAGAGTGGTTGGGGCATGGAAGGTGCTGCCTGGGGCATTGGTCAAATTCAAGAGATTACTAGATAAGCATATGGAGGAATTTAAAATAGAGGGATATGTGGGAGGAAGGGGTTAGATAGTCTTAGGCGAGGTTTAAAAGTCAGCCCAACATTGTGGGCCAAAGGGCCTGTATTATGCTGTACTGGTCTATGTCCTATGTGCAACATCTCCAGACTTGAGCACAAAACTTGGGCTTAGGGCAAATGGGGACACACAAGAGACTGCAGATGCTGGAATCTGGAGCAGCAAACAATCTGTTGGAGGAATTCAGTGGGTCGAGCAGCATCTGTGGGGGGAGAGGAATTGTCAATGTTTCGGGTCGAAAGTGGAGTTTTGACCGAAACACTGACAATCCCTTTCCTCCCAGAGATACTGCTCAACTCATTGAGATCCTCCAGAATATTGCTTGTTGCGGGCAAATGGGACTCGCTTAGAAGGGCATCTTGGTCTGCATGGAGAAGTTGGGCTGAAGGGCCTGTTTCTATGCTGTATTACTCTATGACTCTAACAGTTATTTTTATCAAAGGGTTTCCAGGAAGACAAAGGCAATGTTTCACTGATGATCTCAAAGCCTTCTTGATATAATGTGACATCTTCACTGATTCCTAGGAAGCCCTGCCCTATGACGGGTGGAGTTGGCACTGAGAACCCCCTGATCCTCAATGGGAGCACACAGAGGTCATGCAGAAATGGCTTTGCAGGCACAGAACCTCCCAACCAACCAGCCATGGGACCAAATGCTTCATGTGACAACATCTGTGGATCCCATTTTGGCCTCAGAACCCATAGAACTGGAGAGGAAGGAAGCCATCCTCTCCCCCGAGGGACCGCCTGAGGAGAGAAGAGTGTGGGAGTGCTGCGTTGTTGGAGGTTTTGAGATTGTATACTGTATCACTACCTTATCTCCCACTTGGATGTGGAATATCCCATGGCTAGGGGTATGTTCAGGGGAGCAGCATGCAGGAGTAAAACCACCTTCACCTCCCCCCCAATAACCATCAAAGAATTTAATAATGGGCAAGAATGTGCAAACGTGTTCGATCTACCTTGTGACCTTGCACCTTATTGTCTACCTGCACTGCACTTTCTCTGTAGCTGTGACACTTTGTACCGTTATTGTTTTTACCCGTACTACCTCAATGCACTATGTACTAACTCAATGTAACTGCACTGTGTAATGAATTGACCTGTACGATCAGTATGCAAGACAAGTTTTTCACTGTACCTCGGTACAAGTGACAATAATAAACCAATATCAATACCAATGTGTACATTCTCTGAATGCAGTGGAAGATAAACTGAATGTTCCTTCCACTGGCATCCAGAATAGCAGGAGAATTATCCCCAATGTCCTGACCAATGTCAATCCCTCCATCAATATGACTAAAGATGAAAGTATTCAGTCACACTCACTTGCTTTGTGCAGGAGCCGTCCTGCACACAATCTGGCTGCCTCATTTGCTCCATTATAATGCATCTAAGTGAATTGGAGATAGGAAAAACCTGCAAGTGCTGGAATCTGAAGCAGACCACAACTTGCTGGAGGAACTCAGCAGACCAATCACCATCAGTGGAGGGAAATACACCGTCGATGTTTTAGGCCTAGACCCTTCATCTGGACTAAGAGAGAAGAGAGGGGGATGCCCAGTTATAGGAGAGTGGGGGGGGGGAGGTAGGATGGGGAGGAATGGGGGTGTGGGGGAGTGGGGGCGGGAAGGGCATGGGATATCCAGAGCCAGTGCTGATAGGTGTATTTAGTGATAGGCAGCTGAGTAAACTAGACAAAGGCGCAGTGGAGACAGGAATGTGGAATAATTGGTAAATTGGTAAATTGTACCATGTACCAAGGTACAGTGAAAAACTTGTCTTGCATACCGTCCATACAGATAATTTCATTACAACAGTGCATTGAGGTAGTACAAGGTAAAACAATAACAGAATGCAGAATAAAGTGTTACAGTTACAGAGAAAGTGCAGTGCAGGCAGACAATAAGGTGCAAGGCCATAACGAGGTAGATTGTGAGGTCAAGAGTCCATCTTATTGTACTAGGGAACCGTTTAATAGTCTTATAACAGCGGGATAGAAGCTGTCCTTGAGCCTGGTGATACGTGCTTTCAGGCTTTTGTATCTTCTGCCAGACAGGAGGGGGGAGAAGAGAGAATGTTCTGGGTGGGTGGGGTCTTTGATTATGCTGGCTGCTTTACCAAGGCAGCAGGAAGTGTAGACAGAGTCCATGGAGAGGAAGCTGGCTTCCGTGATGTGCTGTGCTGTGTCCACAACTCTCTGCAGTTTCTTGCGATCTCGGGCAGAGCAGTTGCCATACCAAGCCGTGATGCCTCTGGATAGGATGCTTTCTATGGTGCATCAACAAAAATTGGTGAGGGTCAAAGGGGACATGCCAAATTTCTTTAGCCTCCTGAGAAAGTAGAGGCGCTGGTGAGTTTTCTTGGCTATGGCGTCTACGTGGTTGGACCAGGACAGTCTATTGGTGATGTTCACTCCAAGGAACTTGCAGCTCTCAACCCTCTCAACCTCAGCACCGTTGATGTAAACAGAAGCATGTGTACCACCCCCCTTCCTGAAGTCAATGACCAGCCCTTCGTTTTGCTGACATTGAGGGAAAGGTTGTTGTCATGACACCATAAAATGATAGCTGTGGAACCTAGAATATAATCAAGTGTGGAATGTAAATAGTGAAGGGCTGAAGAGATGGGATAAAAGTGACTTCATTGGCTGCAAAGCCCTTGGGATCATCCTGCAAGAGATAGGAAAGTTGCTTATTTACTCTAACTTAGAAGGAGGCCATTCAGCCCTTGAATCAATGCTGACTCCCCAAAGAGCAATCTCATTAGTGTCATAACAATAGAAAATACTGGAAAACGCTCAGCAGGCCAGGCAGCATCTGTGGGAAGAGAAACAGAGCCAACGTTTCAGCTTGAAGAGCCTTCATCAAGTCATGAGGCTGTTGCAGAAAAAGTGACAGTGGGATTGGCAGGATTGTCGCAAAATCCCACCTCATTCACTAAACTGGTAAATTGGTTTATTATTGTCGTATGTACCAAGGTGCAGTAAACCTTCCTTCCTGAACCATTACTCCAGGTTTCCTTCGGGTTTCCTCCGGGTGCTCCGGTTTCCTCCCACATTCCAAAGACGTACGGGTTAGGAAGTTGTGGGCATGCTATGTTGGCGCCGGAAGCGTGGTGACACTTGTGGGCTGCCCCCAGAACACTCCACGCAAAAGGAGCATTTCACTGTGTGTTTCAATGTACGTGTGACTAATAAAGATGTCTTGTCTTGTCTTGTCTTACTTCTTGTTTTAGCAGTTAGTGTAATGCTATTACAGTGACAGAGACCCGGGTTCAATTCCGGCCGCTGTCTGTAAGGAGTTTGTACGTTCTCCCTGTGTCTGTGTGGGTTTCCTCTGGGTGCTCTGGTTTCCTCCCACATTCTAAAGACGTACGGGTTAGGAAGTTGTGGGCATGCTATGTTGGCGCCGAAAGCATGGCAACACTTGAGGCTGCCCCCGGAACACTCAACGCAAAAGCTGTATTTCACAGTGTGCTTCGATGTACATGTGACTAATAAAGATATCTTATCTTATCTTATTACCATCTCTTTGACCAAGCTTTTGTTTATCTGGTACATAGCTTCTGCGAAGTACCTTGGGATTTTTTAAGGGCACTAAATAAATGAAAGTTATTGATCCAAAATCTTTGTTTTGAAGATTAAATTAACTATGGAGGATTTCTATGTTGAGTTGCAGTATTAATGAGGAAGTGCACTTTGTTTTGCATGCCATCTATACAGACCACTTCATCACATCCATACATTGAAGTAGTACAAGGGAAAAGCACTAACAGAATGCAGAATATAGTGTTACAGTTACAGAGAATGTACAGTGCAGGCAGACAATACAATGCAAGACCATGATGAGGTAGATTGTGAGGTCAAGAGTCCATTTTAACATTCAAGAGGTACATGCAATAGTCTTATAACAGCAAGATAGAAGCTGTCCTTGAGCCTTGAGACTGTTGTCCCTTTAGGAAAGAAACCTGCCATTTATTATCCATTTCAGCCTGTCGTGACTCCTGTCCACAGCTGGATAGTCTCCTCTTAGACTGCCTTAAGTCACTACCAAGTGCTGCTTCAGGAACCACAGACAGGCAAGTGCCAGCCCTGCCAGTGATGGCCAAGTCCCAAGAATGCATCATTTATAAAAAAAATATGTACGTACAGAGATTTTGTCATCCTCTACTTCTGCATTACCCTAAGCAGCTATCAGCCAATAACCCTCGATTACTGCTCAACATTAAGGAGCTGTCTTTCGCTTGCAATGACATTTCCTCTTTTTGTAATGAGATCAGTCATTATGTACACATATAAAAGTAGTGAGAATTTGCCTACAGCTGCAGCACGTCATGTGTATAATGCTTCAGCAAGAATTAAATCTTTGGTACTTTGTTCACATAATTATGAATTTATATTTTAAAACTTTCATTTCTATACTGCCTTGCAACACCTCAATACCTGTGAAATGCTTTCCTTTTGAAGTGCAGCTACTGCTTGGAATTTAGAGGCACAGCAGCTAATCTGGGAACAGCAAGATCCCACATATTGATCCACTGTGGAGAATTAATGTCGTCAAAAGATGGTGAAATATTGGCCAGTGCACCAAGAGAAATTCTGTGTTTCTCTTTGGTTTTATTTGTTAGGATTCTTGAGATCCTCTAAAATGCACAGATGATAAGATATCTCTATTAGTCACATGTACATCGAAACACACAGTGAAATGCACCTTTTGCGTCGAGTGTTCTGAGGGCAGCCCGCAAGTGTCGCCACGCTTCAGGCACCAATATAGCATGCCCACAGCTTCCTAACCCATACGTCTTTGGAACGTGGGAGGAAACCGGAGCACCCGGAGGAAATCCACGCGGTCACGGGGAGAACGTACAAACTCCTTACAGACAGCGGCCGGAATTGAACCCGGGTTGCTGGCGCTGTAATAGCATTATGCTAACCACTACGTTACCGTATCAAGTCAGGTGGAACTAAGATTTTCAAGGGGAGTCTCCAGTGTTCAGCCACATGTGGGTGAGTCTGTTCTGGAGGTATATGGCTCTGCCGTTACCTCAAGGAGAGTTGTGTGGCTGTTTTCAATGCACCTGTCACTCCACTCTGTCACTGGACTCTGCATGGAACCCAAACCTTCTGAGATCCCTCAACAATGCACTGAGGAATCAACCTCTGAGATCCTTTTCCAACTGGATCTGGCCTAGGACCAGAGTTTCTTTTCATTTGTTTGGGATTCATGACCTGGAAAGCAGGAAGAAAGGGGTAAGACAAAGGTGCAGTTACTTTTTAATTTCATTTTATTTTAATATTTGTAATTATTTATTGGTATTTTTATAGATTTTACTTTTGCCAAATCATATAATTTTGTTTTATATTTTAATTATTTTAAGCAATTTTAATTATTTTAAGCAAGATCAAACGATCTTGGAAAGTCTTCCAAGATCTCAAAGACTTTGATGGGACGTGCGGACAGTGGAGCTGTTGCCTCATTGCTCCTGCGTCCTGGGTTCAAGCCTGACCTCTGGTGTTGTCTGTGTGGACCTTGCACATGTGACCATGTGGGTTTCCTCCTGTTGCTCTGGTTTCCTTCCACATTAGAAAGGTGTGCAGGTTGGTAGGTTAATTGCCTGCTATAAGTTGCCCCTAGTGTGTAGGTGAGTGGTAGAATCTGAGAGTATTGATGGACATGTGGGAAGAATAAAATGGGATTAGTGTAGGGTTAGGGGAAATGAAGGCTGGAATGGACTTGGTGGACTGAAGGGTGGGATTTCAACTTGGGTCTCTGCATTGTTAGCCCAGGTCTCCGGTTACTAGTCTAGTTACTTAACTGCCATGCCATCGCTATACCTTGGGAAAATAGAGATAGGGGTATGGTGGGATTGGTATGGAGGAGAGGAACAGGTCAATGGAGCTGAAGAACTGTCCACTCATTGGGATAGAGAAAGGGCCTGGGGCATTGTGAGCTTCTGGAGCTGGCTCAGGACATAATATGCTGGATTCTGGGTATCTTGAGGCCAAGCAAGAAAGTAGCAACGAGTAGAATGCAGCAGAGATGATGGGCAGAATGGCCATCCAAGACAAATTTCTGGGTTTAGCCTGGCTAATCCAGCAATTTATAGAAATCAACAGGATTCTGGTGAATGATGCAATATGTCAGGGTCACTGCAATACATCCCACATCACTTTGTATGTTGCATGCTCCATTGGGAGACTTATCCATCTGCTGACTGGCTTGCTGAGGGGACAGATTATTTGTATTGGCAGAATTTGGGTTGGTATTGGTATTGGTTTATTATTGCTACATGTACCAAGACACAGCGAAAAGCTTTTGTTTGCGTGCCATCCAGACAGATCAATTCAGACATAATTACCTCGAGGTAGTAAAAAGAAAACAGAATGCAGAATATAGGATTGCAATTACAGAGAAAGTGTAGTGCAGGTAGACAAATAAAGTGCAAGGGCCACGATGAGGTAGACTGGGAGATCAAGAGTTAAATCTTATAGCATATGAGAGGCCCATTCAAGAGTCTGATAACAGCGGGATGATTGAGAAGCTGTCCTTGAGTCAGAGTGATAGATGGGGAGCAGGGATTATCATTGGAATGGGTCCCAAAGGTTGCTAATCAAAAGGTTGCCCACTGCTACTGGTGTAAAGAGGTTGTGAGGGGCAGGTTACCGAATCAGGAGGGAAATTTACGAGAGTGAGTGGCTGATACCACACAGTGGGGCAACTACCTGAGCAGAAAACTTTCATTGCTCCCCTTCCTTTGTGAAACATAAGAAGTAAATCATAGGACACTTGGCTCCTGAGACTTCATTTACCAAGTATCCACTCAGCTGGGCACAGTGAAGGTCACCTTTACCACCTCCAGTGCCCTCCCAATGATTGCGACCCTGTTCCCTCTGATAAGAGTCATCATTACATCCTTCAAGTTAACATCCACCAACCTCTGGTAGTCAACAGCCTGAACAGATCTCAGTCAGTTGAATCCAATAGTTCACAAGTTTAGTAAAGAGTTCATGTAGGGTAGTGGCGAGATGGATATATGATGCTTAAACGAAGCAAAAGTTTTGGAATGCTTATGAGAGATTGGGAAAGAATCAAATTGCACTCCATGAAGTCTTAATTAAAGTTATATTTTGAACACAGTAGTTTCAAAGAGCTTAATAATGAATTGCCCAAATTTACCAGCAAGACAACAAAGCAATGGTCTGTAGAGGAGCAGCAGCATCACCTAATGTTGGGAGGTCTAGTCAAGAAAGACTTGCATCATACCTTCACATCTCTCTCAGGATGGTGAAAAGGGCTTTATTCATATTACTTTGCAACACTGAAGGAAGACATTTCAGCTGATTGAACCTATGCTGGCTCACAGAGCAATCCATTAATTTTCCCTCTAATCTATTCTCCCCACATTCCCATCAACCACTCACCTACATTCAAGGAGCAACTCACAGTGGCCAATTAACCCACCAGCCTGCATGACGTTTGGCTGTGGGAGGAAAGTGCAGCACCTGGGGAAAATCTACACAGTTATTTAAGTATTTCGGAAACAAATTAAGAGATGTAGTACCCTATGTACATTAATAAAGTTCCCATAAAAAGTCATGTGATAAAGACCAGATAATCTGATTTGGAAATGTGGATTGAAAGACATATTCTTTGAACTAATGCATTGGGATCTTTTTCTGTGGATTTGAGATGCCTCAGTTTAGTAACTCGTCAGAAAAGTTGGCAACACGGCAGTGTTGCAGTCCCTCAGTGCTGCATTTCAATGTCACCCTGGGCTTCTGTGCCCAGGTACAGATTAGCAACCCAACAGCCAGAACTAATGATCTCAAGAGGTGAGTTCAAACCCTACTATGGGAGACGAGGACTTTTTATAGTTAATGATTTGGATTTTTTTAAATAAAAAAGCAACAATTTTTAGTAATAATGACCATGAAGTTACTAGATTGTTATAAAAACCTATCTGTTTAATTAACGAAGTCTGCCATCTATTTCTGGCCTGTTTTTTTTAAATTTTATTTACAGCGTGGTAACAGGCCCTTCCGGCTCAACAAGTCCGGCTGCCCATTTTAAACCCATATTAGCCTACCCGTACGTCTTTGGAATGTGGGAGGAAACCGGAGCACCCGGAGGAAACCCACACAGACATGGGGAGAACATACAAACTCCTTACAGACAGCAACGGGAATCAAACTCCGATTGCTGGCGCTGTAATAACATCGCACTAACCGCTACGCTACCGTGCTGCACTTTATGTGATGTCAAATCAACATGGTGGGTTCTGACATATTTAGAAGTCAATCAGTTGTAGCAAAACTTGCTATGTTAATACAGAAATAAAACCAATTAGACTACCTGGCTTCAACCAAAGAATAGGTTTGGGACACGACAAAGTTGCTCCTAGCCCAGTTAACCTTGCAAAGTCCTCAGAAGCATCTGGGGACTGGACTCTGAATGCACAGATCAGTCAAGCAATAATTTCTACACACAAAATGACACCTTACATAATGTGTCAGACTCCTCCATCACAATCCATGGGAATACTTTGTCCCACCAGTTAGACAGAGTCACTCGAGGGACTGGTCCTGGAAATACTCAATATTAACTCATGAACTAAATAACTAGGGCTGTAGGTAAGGTTTTAAACGAGAGAGTGGAGATCAGTGGAAATAGCTCAGGTGAGGGGAAATTTAGAAAGTTAAAAAGAAGTGACAAACCAATAGTGAAGAGTAGTGATATGGATCGTGATATCCAAAGTCTGTTAGGAAGGGACTGAACACTCAAACCTTCAAACAGGGAAAAGTGGTTAAAATTTAAAAGTAAAAGCTCTTAATATGAAACCACCCAGCATTCATATCAATATGGATAAAGTAACGGCACAAATAGAATTGTGAGAATGATTTACTGGCCATTACTGATACATATTAAAAAGTGACAAAGATTGGAATCAAATATTCCATAAATATCGTTTACAAGACCTAGACAAAATGAGATAGTCCTGATAATAAAGACATTAAAAAGAAAGGAACTGTCCTTGGAAAATCAAGATGTGGAATCAGTTTGAGTGGAGCTAAGAAAAAGCAAGATGCAGAAAACTTTGGTAAGAGTTGTCTAATGTCCCAAACAGTAATGGCAGTATAGGACAGGGTATAGGTCAGGAATTGAAGATACATGAAGATACAGTAATCACTTTGATCTCCATTTAGACTAGGCAAAACAAACTGGTAGTAATACCATGCAGAATAAATCCGTAGTTGCGTGCACAAGATCGTTTTCTAGATCAGTATGTTGAGTAACTACCAAGGGAATGGGCTATTATAGATCTAGTATTGAGCAATGAGAGACGGTTAGTTAATAAATCTGTAGTTACGGGGCTTTAGGAAGAGTTATCATAATATGATATTATTTTCTATCAAGACTGAAAGTGATTTAGTTTAATCTGAAACCAGGGTCTCAGACAGAGCCATCTATGAAGGTGGAACATGCAAGTTTAGTAGCCTTGGCAACTACATTAAAAAATAATATAGGAAACAAGCAATGACTATCATTTAAAGAATGAAAACAATGTACATCCTGGTAAAGCACAAAAGCTTTAAAGGAAAAGTAGTCCAACTAAAAGAAGTTTACAAAAGCATTAGGTCAAAGAAAAAAGCTTATAGTCTTGCAGAGGAAAGAGCTGTTAGCCTGCGGATTGGGAAACGTCAGAAAAGGGACATGAGAAATTGATAAGAAAAAGGAAAGAAAAATGCAAGAATAATCCTGAAAGAAACATTAAACTGTAACAGATTCTAAAGATATGTGAAATTAACAAAAAGGAAGGTGGGTAACTTACAGACTGAGACAGGAAAGACTATATCGAGGAATGGCAGAGAAATTAAATATTTTTTGTCTTCGCAGAAGAAGACATGGGAAACCTCTCTGATATAATGGATAACTATAGGTCTAGATTGGGTGAGGAGCTGAAGGAAGGTAATAATATTATAAAATATAGTATTGGAGAAATGAGTGAGGTTGAGTGCTGATAAATCCCCAAGACCTGGTGTTCTTCATTCCAAGGGTTTGAAAGAGGTGGTGATGGACATACCGGATACATTGGCTGCCAGCTTTGAAAATTCCACTTACTCTGGAATGGTTCCCAGAGACTGGAAGATAGGAAATGGAATCCCACTATTCAAGGAAGGAGGGAGAGACAAAATGGGGAGATATAGATTGGTAGCCTGACATCAGGAATTGGATAAAAATACTGGAATTTATATTTAAAGAAGTGGTAACATTGCACTTGGAAAATAATAATGCAGCAAGTCAACATGAATTTATAAAAGGCAATCATGCTTGACAAATCTGTTAGAATTTTTTGAAATTATTAATAAAATGGAAAGCATATGGGATTGAGGATAATATATTGGTATACGTCGAGGATTGGTGGAGGGGCAGAAAGCAGGTATTAGGAATAAATGGGTCATTTTGTTTGGGAGGCTCTAACTTGAGGGGTGTTGGTGCCCCAGCTGTTGTAACCTGTATCAATGATTTGGTTGAGGGGATCAAGAGCAATATATCCAAGTTTGCTGATAATACAAAGCTGGGCAGTAGTGTGGGCTGTGAAGAGGATACAGAGGGGTTTCAGGGAGACAGAGACTGGTTAATTGAAGGACCAAGGGCAAGGCAAACGGAACATAATGTGGAAAAACATGAAGTCATCCACTTAGGTAGAAAATAAATAGAATAACAGAGATTGTTATTAAATGATGAGAGACTGAAAGGTGTTGATGTCCCAAGTAACCTGAGTGCCCTTGGATATGAATCATTGAAAGTTAACATCCAGGTGAAGCAATTGATCAGGAACTGGGCTGAGTTCTGGGAAGGTGGGATCATCCAATGAGGAGACAGGGTCTGCACTTTCTAGAATTTAGATTAATGAATGGCAATCATATTGAAATATTCAAAATTCTTGTGCAGTTTAACAAGGTAGATCTAGAGGTATTGTTTCCTCTTGAAGAGGTGTCTAGAACCATAAGCCATACTCTGAAAATAAGGATCAGCCACTCATGACAGAGATGAGAAGAAAATTCTCCACACAAAAGATGCTGAATTTTAGAGTTCTCTACCCATGAGGGCTGTGAAGGTTCAGTTGTTGAATATATATGCAACAGAGCATTTAGGTTTTCAAAGATTAAGCGATATGGGGATGAGAGATGGGGGGAACAGAGACAAACGATCATCCATGATCTTATGGCATGGTGGAGCAGGGAGAAGGGACCAAACGATCCACTCTTGTTCCTCCTTCTTACGTTCTTAAACCTTTAGCATGTATTGTATGCTTAGTAAAAACTAAGACTAAACCCATGCTTGATAGAGTTAGCAAAATTACACGTGACAAACAGGAAGAGTGTAAATTGTCACCGTTAACTCAGTTAGCAGCACTCTCACCCTTGGATGGGTTCAAATATCACCCGAGAGACATTGAGCCAAAGAACAATACAGAACTGAAAAAGTTGGCCAACATATCCATGCTGACCAAGATGCCCATCTAAGATAGTCCCATTTGCCCGAAATTGGCCCATATCCCTCTGAACCTTTCCTGTCCAGGTACTATCCAAGAGACTTGACCATAAGATTTAGTCTACCGCTGCAGTGCAATGATGAGCTAGTATTACTCTGACAGCCCTATTTTACAGATAAGTCACTAAACCACCTTTCCATGTATACCTATAAGTTCTCATTGCATTACTTTGATCCCTCAGCAAAAATTAGTTAGAAAAAAAATCTTATTGCCTGATGATATTGGTATTGGTTTATCTTGTCACTTGTACCGAGGTACAGTGAAAAACTTGTCTTGCATACTGATCGTACAGGTCAATTCATTACACAGTGCTGTTACATTGAGGTAGTACAGAGTACATTGAGGTAGTACAGGTAAAAATAATAACAGTACAGAGTAAAGTGTCACAGCCACAGAGAAAGTGCAGTGCAATAAGGTGCAAAGTCCCAACAAGGTAGATTGTGAGGTCAGAGTCCATCTCATTGTGTAAGGGAACTGTTCAATAGTCTTATCACAGTGGGGTAGAAGCTGTCCTTGAGTCTGGTGGTACGTGCCCTCAGGTTCCTTTATCTTCTACCCGATGGAAGAGGAGAGAAGGGAGAATGACCCGGGTGGGTGGGATCCTTGATTATGTTGGCTACTTCACCAAGGCAGCAAGAGGTAATGACAAGAGTCCAAGGAGGGGAGGCCTGATCATTGTTTGTGGAATCTTACTGTGCACATAGCAGCAGTCACGTTTGCTCCAACACAACAGCAGCTACACTTTGACTAAGTTTTCCATTGTCTCATTGGTGTATACTGAGATCACACAAGGAGACATAAATATCTTCACCTGCTCCTTCTTCCCAGTTTCAATAATTTTCTCTGTAGTTTCACTTTTTTTTTGCCAACTCAGCCTTTTAACTAAGTGCTTCAACCCACTAGACTGACAGCATTAGGCTAGATTGTCCTGTGACTCTTTTGTGGTTCATTTCCTGGAGACGATTTAATTTTTGTTGCACTGGGGAACTCGGCCAAGCAAAGGTGCAAGTTCAGTTCTGAGTTCAGACACTTCTTTCCCTTGGGGCACAACTTCAGTCAATCTGGGTCTTTGCTATTTTAAGGATATGTTTCTTCCTGTTTTCAAAAGTTACCAAGTGACAAGAGTGCTCATTTCAGGTTGATTTTTGCTCTTATCATTTTAAGTTACAAACACAGGTAGAAAAGGATAAAATACGTTTTCTCTCCCACTCATCGAGTCAGAGAGTGAGAGAGTCAGAGACATACAGCTGGGAAACAGGCCCTTTCACCCACTGAGTTTGCACCAACCATTAACCAAGCCAATTACACTAATCCTACATTAATCCCATTTTTAATTAGAACAGACCAGTACACCACAGGAACTGACCCTTCAGCCCACAAATGTTTGTGTTGACCATGATACTAATTTAAACTGCACATCTCCCTCCATGTGGTCTCCTAATTCCTGCACTGTTCATGAGTCTGTCTAAATGCCTCTTAAACGTGGCTATTGTATCTGCCTCCACCACCTCCCCTGGCAGCCTGTTCCAGGCACCCGCTATTCTCTGTGTGTCTAAAAAAACTTGCCTCATAAATCTCCTTTGAATTTTCCTCGTAAATCCCCTTCAAACTTTTCCTCCTCTCACCTTAAAATTATGTCCTCTATTATTTGACACTTCTATCCTGGGAAAAAGTCTGACTATCTACCCTATCTATGCCTCTCATAATTTTATATAACCATAGAACAGTACAGTACAATACAGGTCCTTCAGCCCACAATATTGTGCCGACCTTTAAACCTCGCTTAAGACTATCTAACCCCTTCCACCCACATATCCCTCTATTTTAAATTCCCCCATATGCTTATTTAACAATCTCTTGAACTTGACCAGTGTACCTGCCTCCACCACTACCCAAGGCAGCGCATTTCATGCCTAAACCACTCTCTGGGTGAAAAACCTCCCTTTGATATCTCCCTTGAACTTCCCACCCATTACTTTAAAGCCATGCCCTCTTGTATTGAGCATTGGTGCCCTGGGAAAGAGGCGCTGGCTGTCCACTCTATTCCTCTTAATATTTTGTACACCTCTATCATGTCTCCCCTCATCCTCCTTCTCTCCAATGAGTAAAGCCCTAGCTCCCTGAGTCTCTCCTCATATACTTTGATCAGGTTGTCTCTCAGCCTCTGACATTCCAGAGAAAACAATCCAAGTTTGTTCAACCTCTCCTTAAAGCTAATACCCTCTAATCCAGACAACATCCTGGTGAACCTCTTCTGCACCCTCTCCAAAGCCTCCACAATGTTCCTGTAATGTGGCAACTAGAACTGCACATGATAAATGTGGCCTAACTAAAGTTTTATACAGCTGCAACATGACTTCCTGACCTTTATACTCAACCCTCCCAATATTTGCATCAACTCCCCCAAGTTTCTGCCGCTCACTTACACACTGGAGACAATTTGCGATAGCCAATCAGCCTACCAAACTGAATGACTTAGGGATGTGGGAAGAAACCGGAGCACTTGGGGGAAACCCATGAGGTCACAAGGAGAACATACAAACTCCATTCAGACAGCACCTGAGATCAGGATTGAACCTGGCACTCTTGATGCTGCGAGGTAGCAGCTTTACCAGCTGTACCACTGTGCCACCCTTAAAAGAATGTGGACATTATTTGACGTCTGTTGTCATTGTTTATGATCTGAATGGTTGACTGGATCATATCACCGTCAATCACATCAGTGGGTCAGACCAGGAAAGAATGGTGTTAGTAATAATAGCTACTTTCTTACATCCATCAGGTTCTTGAACCGACCTGCACAACCCTAACCCTATGGGGTAGTACTGATGTAGTGACACACTGTGGAGTAGTACTGGTGGAGTGGTATACTGTGCAACTGCAACGGAACACTACGGACCACTTCTTACACTACCATGGACTTGTCTTCAATTGTGTCTTTGTTTTTTTTAAAGTTGTTTTTTTACACAATGGTATAATTTTATGTATAATTTATGTTCTGTGTGTTGCCTGTACCTACGTACCTGTGATGCTGCTGCAAGCAAGTCTTTCATTGTAACTGTACCTCACTGTACTTGTGCACATGACAATAAACTCGACTTGACAGTCCACGAAAACAATCTGATAGTTTCATGGTCACCATCCCTGTAAAGAGTTTTTTGTTGGATTTATTCATTTGATTTTAAATTCTCCACCTGTCACAGATTAATATTCAGGGCTTCAGATATTAGTCCAATAATTAAACCAATACACTTCCAGACCTCATTCTGAGTTTAGGCAATTGAGGTGAGATCAACTTTACGTGTTTAAAAGGTTAAACTGATTTGATCGGAGAGATAAAGAGAAGTTATTTCCTTTGGTGGGGGGATCCATAACAAGGGTTCATGATCTTAAATTTGAGGTGTCATTCGGGGAATGAGATCAGGAACAAGAAACAGTCTGCTGGAGGAACTTAGTAGGTCTAGTGACACAAGAGACTGCAGATACTGGAATCCGGAGCCACAAACCATCTGCTGGAGGAATGCAGTGGGTTGGGAAGTACCTGTGACAGATCTCTGCCCTATCCAACCCTTGCCTGTTGATCCATCCCGTCATTAATCATTGGTGAATGTGGCATCAACTGCCAAGACAATATTCTCTGAAATTCTATCCCTAAACTATCCCACTTTCAAGATGACAAAACTCTTTTGATCAAATTGTCCGAATAGCTCTTGACCTTGGCACCATTGTTTGCTAGATAACGCTCATGTGAGACAATGGAAGTTATTGTTGTTGAGTCCTGAATTCAAGCGACCTTTACTTGCACTCTTACAATCAGCTTTAGCTGGTTAATTGCTCACAAGGCAAATCAAAGACTCACTTTTTTAGTTACATTAATAATTCTGCTCTGCTATCGGACAGAAGTCCACTCCACGGAAATAACTTTGAGTCACAGAAGGAGATTATCCTTGCTGAGGTTGATAGACATTACTTCAGCTCCCTGGGTCTTTCAGAATGACAGATCTGCTAAAGACACACATTAGATAAGCAAACAATTATGATCATTTGCCAGCTATCTAGTCTAAAGCTCGCAGACATTGCCTGTCACATTGAATTTGACTAAATTCATGGGTTTACTTCAGTCTTCTTCATGCAGATGTTACAGGAATTTTATCAACAGCCTTTAGACTATTATATCTGGCTTCCAAGAAAAGATTATAGGAAATGTGACATGAATGTGTTTTTCTAAAGGCATTATAAGACTTTTCTGGCCTTCAAGTGCTATTGATTGTACATATATAAAATTAAAGCTCTTCACGAGCTGAAATAAGGACAGATTTTATTCTCTAAGTGTGCAAGTTAATTCAATATAAATAACATCATGTGTGTTAGTCCTTAAAGAATAATATTATGAATTGTTGAACCCAAGCCTTCAAGTCAGAAAATATCATGGGCAGGTTGGAAAGGAAGCAGTTTATCATTCTTTTGGCTTTGTATTGCTTACGTGTGTATTATTAGCTGTTCACTAAACAAAATGTTATGATGTTTGTGGACAACAACAAAATAATGGGCCGAGTTAAGCTGACTAAGATGTAATGACCAGCAAGGAGACACTCTTGGTACAACTTGTCTTAGACTTGCATACATGCTTTGCCTAGTCCAGAAGTCCAAAGAAGGTCATAGAACATAGAACAACACAACACAAGAACAGACCCTTCGGCCCACCATATCTGTTCCACCCACGATCCCAACTTAAATTAATCCTACCTGCCTGCACATGGTCTTTATCCCTCCATTCCCTGCACGTTCATGTGTCTGTCTAAATGTTGCTGTCATATCTACTTTCACCACCTTCTCTGGTAGCCTGTTCCAGGCACCCATTACTCTCTTTGTAAAAAACCTGCCCCACACACCTCCTTTAAACTTTCCCCCTCTTACCTTAAATCTATACTCTCTAGAATTTGACATTTCCACCCTGGGAAAAAGGCTCTGACTGTCTATCTATGCCTCTCATAATTTTATGTACTGTACTTCTATCAGGTCTCCCCTCAGCCTCTGATGCTCCAGAGAAAACAATCTAAGTTGTCCAACCTTTCCTTATAGCTAATACTCTCTAACCCAGGCAGCATCCTGGTGAACCTTTTCTGTAACCTCTCCAAAGCCTCAGCATCCTTCCTGTAATGGGGTGACCAGAACTGCACAGAATACTCCAAATGTGGCCTGACTAAAGTTTCATACAGCTGCAACGTGACTTCCCAACTTTTATACTCAGTGCCCCAACTGATAAAGACATCCATGCTGAATGCTTTCTTTACCACCCTATCTACTTGCATGGCCACTTTCAGGGAGCTATGGACTTGGACCCCAAGATCCCTCTGTACATTTACACCAGATTCGATCTCCTGCTGCACTCTGCATTGACGTGCTGAGGAGACTGCCCCGATGCACCGCATCTGCCCCTCAGCTTTACATTTGTGGGGGTTCTGGTGTACAATGAAGTGCAAGGTGTACATTCTTTGGACAGGTTGGCAACCATGTGAGAAAGAGTTAGTGTCTGAGTTATTAGACTTTTAATTATTTGTTGGTAATTTAAGGTGTTTTTATATGAATTTATTTTTATACCTAAAGTTCCTTAAATAATTTTAATTTTAAAATTATTTAAATCTATTTGCAGGGTTGTTAAGAGGCAATTCAAAGTCCTTCGATGGCTGGTCAGCTGTCAAAGGCATTCTGGGGCAGGGCCTCAGAATATGCTGCCTGTGGCCTAATTGTCACTTGGAGCCTGATATAGGAGCAGAATTAGGCCATTCAGGCCATCGAGTCTGCTCTGCCATTTAATCATGGCTATTTTTTTTCTCATCCCTATTCTCCCTGCGACTCTTAACCCCCTTACCAATCAAGAACCTAACAATCTCTCCCTTAAATACACCCAGTGACTTGGCCTCCACAGCCCTCTGTGGCAATGAATTCCACAGATTCACCACCCTCTAATGTCTCTTGGGTTGCCTGTTGAACATAGGGGTTCAGCTCTTGTTCAGCCCTCTGGAAAGGATAAGTCCCATTGGGCAGTGACTGCAGGCAGTGATCTGTCCCTGGCACAATCTAGCCCATGATTTACATGCATTGTAACATGCTGTAAACAGGAATCCAACATAGCTTTGCATCCTCTACAGGGACCTCAGTCTCCTGTGAGCAGGACAAACAACAGTGCACCTCCTGAACCAACCAGATAATTAAACTCTTACTGAGGCATCCAGGGTGTAAACCAAGGAGTGGCACTTAGAACATTGAATTCAGTGTGAAATCAAGTACAGAAAGTGAAGTAAACAGTGGGAAAGAAGGAATAAAAAGAAAGTTACAAAAATGAAGAAAAAGTTAAAACGAAAGAAAAAAGTAAAGATTGTTGGAGATCTAAAATCAATTCTGAAGACATGAGAGTTTACATTTGTAAATGTTAATTATCAGTGCCAATGAGGCTGCTTCACAATAAATTGCACCACAGTCAAAACTTACGTTACACAGTATAGGCTTGTCTAAGCCTATATTTTGTCTGGCATAATTAGTGAATAACTAGTGAAAAATTCAACACTTGGTGAGTTAGTGATGGAGTGTAGCTATTTGAGGTCAAATAGAAAAGTAACTTCCCAGTTACAAGTGTGGGCATCAGACACTGCTGTCAGATTGGCGCTTTGATGAAACAAGTGCTGATTACATCACCCTTACGTTTACTTGTAGAATCCAGGTCAGGAGATGGAGAAGATCTCCATGGAAACACTTGAGGATACATGTGTCAGATTCTACTCAGGCCCCTCACACTCAAGGCCACCTCCTTCTGTTACGCTGCCCAAACTCACATGGAACCCTCTAATGAAAAGCGGTCGGTCATTGACCCACCAATACTCTGCCCCAACCTGAGTAGCAAAACTTACACCTTGATCGCTATAAAGATCAAACAATGTAGAGTTGCCAACTTTAGTTGGTTTTACACCTGGAGGATTTATCACGTGACTTGGCACTGACCTACCCATCTACCCCTCCATATTGACATCATTAATTCATCCTCCAACACATCTTTAAACAAAGGGAAAGATTTACATTTCCTTTGCAACTTTTATTTCCTCTTTCAGAATGTTCCAAAGTGATTTACTTTTGAAATGTAGCTTCTGTTATAATGTAGGAGATGCAGTAGTAACCTTGCAAAAAGCTTCCACAGGTGGAATGTGACAGTGGCCAGATTATCTGTTTTAAGTGTGGAATACATAGTGACTCTTGCTCTTCCTGCAAAATGTGCCTTGGGATCTCTTGTATCACAGAAAATGGACTTGAGTTTAACACCTCACCTGAAAAGTGACCCTACACACACTCCTGCACTTTCAGGGGTGAGGTGAGTCTAACTGCTCTTGACATAAAGGCAGCACTTGGCCAAGTGTGGCATCAAGATACCATGGTAAAACTGGTCTCTGGGCATCAGTGGCTGGAATCATAGCTCACGCAACAGAAGATGGTTGTGGTTGTCAGATGTCAACTATCCCAGCTCCAGGACACTACTGTAGTACTTCCTCAAGACAGTGTCTGAGATCAAACATCTTCAGCTACTTCATCTTCAGCTTCTTCACACAGAGGGTGGTGGGTATGTGGAACAAGCTGCCAAAGGAAATGGAAGAGGTGAGAACAATTACAACATTTAAAAAAACATTTAGACAGGTGCATGGATATGGAAGGTTTGGAGGGAATATGGGCCTAATTCTGGCAAATGGGACTAGCTCAAGTAGATCACTTGGTCAGCATAGATTCGTTGGGCTGAAGGGCCTGTTGTCGTGCTGACTCATCAATAACTTTCCTTCCATCATAGGGTCAGAGTGGGGATGTTTGCTGATGATTGAACGATGTTCAATTCTAGGCTCAAGACTTCAGTAAATGAACCAACCCATGCCTAGGTGCAGCAAGACCTAGACAACATTCAGGCATGGTCTGATAAGAAGAAAGTAGCATTCTCACTACTGTGCTAAGCAATGTCCATCTGGGTTCAACTCTGGCCACTATCTGTAAGGAGTTTGTACGTTCTCCCGGTGTCTGCATGGGTTTCCTCCGGTTTCCCCCCACATTCCAAAGACGTACAGGTTAGGAAATTGTGGGCGTGCTGTGTTGGCGCCGGAAGCGTGGCGACACTTGTGGGCTGCCCCTAGAACACTCTACGCAAAAGATGCATTTCACTGTGTGTTTCAATGTACATGTGACTAATAAAGATATGTTATGTTATGTTATGTTCAACAAGGGCAGAGTCTAACTACCTACTTACCTTTGATGATGGCATTACCATCACTTGTCCTCTCACCATCAATATCCTGGGGACTACTATCGACCAGAAACTTAACTGGACCGGCCATATAAATATTGTGGCTGCAACAGATTAGAAGCTGGGTATCCCATGGAAGTGACTCACCTGCTGGTACCCCAAAGTTTTTGCACCATCGACAAGGCAAACATCAGGAGACTGATAGAGCCTTCCCCACTTGCCTAAGTGAGTGGGGCACCGACAACCCTTCAGAAGTTCAACACCATTCAGGACAATGCAGCCTACTTGTCCGGCACCTCATCAATGACTCTGAACATTCATTTCTCCAGCATTAGCACACAGTGGCTGCAGTGTGTGTCATCCACAAAATGTACAGGATTACTCGGCCAGGCTATTCATCTCAAAACGTCTACTATCTCTACTACCTAAAGGGCCGAGGACAGCAGGTACGTGAGAACACTGTATGATAAGCTCAGTGTTCTACAGCTACAATGATCCTCCAAGTTGCACACCACCCTGACTTGGAAATATATTGCCTTTTCTTCCCCATCACTGGACTGAAATCCTCGGACTCTCCACCCAACAACACTGTGGAAGTTCCTTTACCAGAGGGACTACAGCTCACACCAGGAATAGGCATTGAACAGATCTCGTGTGCAATAAAATGGACTCTTGACCTCACAATCTACCTCGTTATGGCCTTGCACCTTATTGTCTGCCTACACTGCACTTTCTCTGTAGCTGTGACACTTTATTCTGCATTCTGTTATCAGTTTGTCCTTGTAGTACCTTGATGTAGGGATATGATGAAATGATCTATATGTATGGCATACAGAGCAAAGTTTTTCACTGTACTGCAGCACATGTGACAATGATAAACCAACTTACCAATTTACCAAATGCTGGTCTTGCCAGTGATGCCCAGATCCCAAAAATGAATAAAAAAAGTCTGCCAGTCATAGAACTGCTGATGCCTATAATAACCATACTTAGGGGATCGATATGCTTGTTATGTATTTATTAATGATGAATCAAGGAAATATCTGTGCAATGGATGCTTACTAGGTTATGGGTGAAGGGTGTTCTGGTTAATTCTGCTTCCAATCATTCGTGGTGATTACTGTACGATTAGCCCAGCATTCTTGGTTTTAAACAGAGACCAGGAGGCTGCAGGTCTAGACTTCTGGACTTGGTACATTGCTCATTCTGCAGAGGGAGACCTGGAAGGAATATCGCAGAAATAGCTGTACATTGGAATTGGAAAGAAGGGAGGAACTCAAGAAAATTACAATCACCTTGGAAGTGATACAGAGCAAATTATTCGGGTCTTGATGGACTTCAACATAGAATCTTAAAAGAATTGGCAAGTGAGATTGTTGATGAGTTGATTTTAATTTTCCAAATCTCCCTACTTAGGGGGTGACTCCATTAGACTTCCACTCTTTTATTCAAAAAGGGAGGGAAATGGAAGGTGAGTTAGCATTTATCATAGAGAAAATATTAGAAGCTATAATTAAATATATTATAGCAAAGTACTTAGAATAATTCAAGGCAATCAGGCAAAGTCAACATGATTCTGTGAAAGGGAAATCAAGCTTGACAAATATATTGGAGTTCTTTGAAGATAAAGAAGGTCTTGCGAATGTACAACACTTAGATTTCTAGAAGGCATTTGATAAGATAGCACATCAAAGATAATCGCATAAATAAAAATTCATGGTGTAGGAGGTAATGTATTGGTAGAAGATTGGCTCACTAACAGGAAACAGAAGTAAGAATAAGTAGGTCTTTTTTTGGTCGGCAAGATGTAATGAGTAGGGTGCCACAGAGATCGGTGCTGGGACCCCAACTTCGTACAGTTTATACAAATAACCTGGATAAGGGCACCAAAGGTATGGTTATTAAATTTGCTGATGACACAAAGATCAGGAAGAAGATAAGTTTTGAAGAGGATATAAAGAGACTACAAAGGTATATAGAAAGGTTAAGTGACTGGGCAAAGAGCTGGAAAGTGGAGAATAATACAGGGAAATGAGAAATTGTCCATCTTGGCAGAAAGTTAGTAGAAAAGCATATTATCTAAATAATGAGACAGTGCGGAGTTCTGAGGTGCAGAGGGATCTAGGTGCCTTTGTAGACCATAAGACCATAAGACATAGGAGCAGAATTAGGCCATTTGGCCTGTCGAGTCTGCTCCATCATTCGATCATGGCTGATTGTACTCTCACAACCCCATTCCCCTGCCTTCTCCCCATAACCTTTGACACCCTTACTAATGAAGAACCTATCAACCTCTGCTTTAAATATGCCCATGGTTCACCAAAGGTTAGTGTGCAGGTACAGCAAGTAATTAGGAAAGCTAACAGAATGTTAGTGTTTACTGCTCGGGGAATTGGACACAAATATAGGGAGGATATGCTTCAGTAATACAGGGCAGTGGTGAGACCTTATCTGGAGTTAAGAACTGGTCTTATTTAAGGAAGGATATTAATGCATTGGAAGCAGTTCAGAGAAGGTTTGCTGGATTAATACCTGGAACGGTGAGGTTGGAGAAGCTGGACTTGTATCTAGTGGAGTTTAGAAGAGCAAGAGGTGATGGTTGAAACATCTAAAGTCCTAAAGGATCTCGACAGGGTGGGTGTGAAGAGGACATTTCCTCCTGTGAACCAGCGGTCACCGAAACAGAGATGAGGTGATTTTTCTTCCCCTCAGAGAGTTGTGAATCTTTGGAACTCTCTTCCTCAAAGGGCAGTGGGCACAGTATTGTTAAATATTCTTAAGGCAGAGATGAACAGGTTCTTGATCAACAGGGAAGCAAAGGTTAGACAGGTAGAAGGAATTATAGAGCTGAGGTTCATTAACTCAGCCAAACAGAGAAGCAGGCTTGAGATGCAGAGTGGGTTCCTCATATTCCTGATCCAGATTTGTAAGTTGTGTAGGTTTATCTATAAGTTGAAATAAATCAGTAAAAACTAAACAACCTTCTGAAAAGGAAATTAAACAATACTGCGATTTTATGACAGAAGATAACAAGGGTCTAGGTGCAATAGAACGATGACACATATTGTTGTTCCCAGAGCACACAGTGTGATTGATGATACTGTGGAATTCTTACAACCGGTGTCATTCTCTGCATTAAATCTTTCTCCTTGTGACTAGATGCATATCCTGAGGTCACAGTGATTTCAAAGGCAATCGAACAAAAATGTTAACTCTTTTTTGCTCTCTGCAGATGCTGTTGAGCATTCTCTGTTTTAATTTCAGGTGAGGATAAATCAAATGGACTGAAAGTTGTCTTCTGTGATGATTGGGATCTCAGGGAGAAATCAAGGAGGACCATTCACCTGGCCCTTGTGGTTGAACAGGGCTGTGAGTGTTTCAGACTTACCTTGAACACTCACATGTTGGACCCTATCATTGGTAATTGGTTATGTGTTTATTATTGTCACATGTACCGAGATACTTTGAAAAACCTTGTTTTACCTGCCATCTATATAGATCATTCCAAACCATCGGCACATCAAGATAGTACAAAGGGAAAACAATAGCAGAATGCAGAATATAGTGTAAAAGTTACAGAGAAAGTGCAGTGCAGGCAGACAATAAGGTGCAAGAGCCACGGTAAAAACGTTTCAGAGATCAAGAGTTCATCTTTATCATACAAGAAGACCATTCAAGAGTCTTACAACAGGCGGGATAGAAGCTGTCTTTGAACCCGATGGTACGTGTTCTCAAGTTTTTGTATCTTCTGCCCAATAGAAGAGGTTGGAGAAGTCTTTGATTATGTTGGCTGCTTTCCCAAGGCAGCAGGAGGTCCCATCCATTCGTTCCGGTCTTCCTTAGCTTGGTCTATTGTATACTGCTGTTGTTTAGCATGCATGTGGTCCCGTTCTGTGACTTTACCAGTTGGTGCCTCATTTTTAGGTACACCTTGTGCTGCTCCCAGATGCCATTCTACAATTCTTAAAGAAGCAGGGTTGATCCCCTGGTACTGGTAGAGTGAGGGATCTACCAGGCCATGAGGTTACAGATTGTAGTGGTGTACATTTCTACTCCTGCTGGGGCACCATAGCACCTCATGGATGCCTAGCTTTGAGCTGCCAGATCAGTTCTATTCCATTAAGTATGTTGGTAGCATCATACAAGGTGTTGGTAGTGCAGAGACAATACTTTGTCTCTGGAGGGACTGTGCCATAGTCATTTCTACCAATGTTATCTTGGACAGATGCACTGCCAACAGGTATATTGGTGAGGATGAGGTCAGATTGGATTATGCCAGGTCGACCTGCCACAGGCACTGTCTAGCTTTCAGGTCCTTCACAACTCAGCCAGTGGTGCAACCAAGCCACTGCAGGTGATGGACATTGAAACCCCTCACTTTGCAGTGCATTCTGCACCTTTGCTACTTTCAATGTTTCTTCCAAGTGTTGTTCAATGCAGAGAAGTGCTGACTCATCAGTTGAAGAGAATGGGAAGTGGTGATCAGGAGGATTCCTTGCACGTGTTTGCTCTGATACCATGAAACTTGCAGTCCAGAGTCAATGTTGAAGGCCCCCAACACTACTCATTTTCACCTGTAACCAGTGCGCTGCACCCTCTGGCTTATCTACCTTGACAATGGGACTGGATGTCCCCAGTGAGTGTGATGGAGGAGTCTGTCATATTGTCAAAGGACACGGTGGGATATAGATCAGTTGCAGATATGGGTGGAGACATGGCAGATGGGGCTTAATATGGACAAGTGTGAAGTGCTGCACTTTGGGCAATCAAATGTAAAGGGACAGTACACAGTTAATGACATGACCCTTAATGGCACTGATGTACAGTGGGATCTTGGGGTTCAAGTCCATAGCTCCCTGAAAGAAGTCACACAGTTTGATAGGGTGGTAAAGAGGGTGTATGGCATGCTTGCCTTTATTAGTCAAGACGTTGAGTTCAAGAGTCAGGGCGTTATGTTGCAGGTTTAGAAAACTCTGGTTCGGCCACATCTGGAATATGACATGCAGTTCTGGTCGCCTCATTATAGGAAGGATGCAGAGGCTTTGGAGAAAGTGCAGAAGAGGTTTACCAGGTTTACAGAAGGTAAGATAAGATTTCTTTATTAGTCACATGTACATCGAAACACACAGTGAAATACATCTTGTGTGTTCTGGGAGCAGTCCACAAGTGTCGCCACGCTTCCAGCGCCAACGTAGCATGCCCGTACGTGTTTGGAATGTAGGAGGAAACCGGAGCACCCGGAGGAAACCCATGCAGACACGGGGAGAACATATAAACTCCTTACAGACAGTGGCCGGAATTGAACCTGGGTCGCTGGCACTGTAATAGTGTTACGCTAACCATTACACTACCGAAGAGGATGCTGCCTGGATTAGAGGGCATGTGGTATCAGGAGAGGTTGGACAAACTAGGGCTGTTTTCTCATAATTTTATAAACTTCTATCAGGTCTCCCCTCAGACCACTTATAAAATTATGAGGGGCATAGATAGAGTAGATAGCCAGTATCTTTTTCTCCAGGGTCGAAATGTCTAATACTAGAGGGCATGCACTTAAGGTGAGAGGGGGTAAGTTCAAAGGAGATGTGTTGGGCAAGTATTTTACAAAGAGAGTGATGGGTGTCAAGAATGCACTGCCAGGAATGGTGGTGGAGGCGGATACGATAGAGGTGTTTAAGAGGCTCTTAGATAAGCATATGGACATGCAGAGAATGGAGGGGTATGGACCAAGGGATTAGGTGTCATTGGCTTAATTAGTTTGGCACAACATCGTGGGCCGAAGGGCCTGTTACTGTTCTATGTTCTATTGCATTGAAAGTATGATTCTGTGAGTACAACTGTGTTGCTTGACACCTTTCCCAATTTAGACAACGGTCTCCAGACATTTATGATGAGGGCTCTGGAAGGTTGACTGGACTTACTGTGTGAGTTGCCTGCAGCAACAGTGACTGCACTAAATCAGTGAATGCCCTTTTTCTCAAGGCTTTGTGAAGGAATATCTTGATATCCCCAAATCCTTAATCACTGACAAATTCCTACTAGTGTCGAGCTCCTGATAATAGCCCATCCATCACAAGGGGACAGAGACTGTGATGGACAATAAATAACGGTGTTTTACTGCAGCTCTAGCACTTCGAGTTGGAAGTTGATGATTCATTGAAAGTGGATAGTTGTACCTGTGAATAAAATGTTCTTCTGCAGCTCCTGGTTGAAGCAATGCAAATAACTGCAGTGGGTTGGATACAGGTCTGAATATGGTGATCTACTACTGAAGGAGAGGACTGCTGCACACAAATCTGGTAATCCTGATCTGCACAAGAAAGCGAGGTATGACCTTTGTAAAGCTATAAGGGATGCCAAGAGGCAATACAAACTCAAAATACCAACTCTCCCTGATCAGCCGCCAGTTATGGCAGGGCTTACCTGCCATAACAGGCTACAAGGTGAAGTCAGGCTGCATAGCTAACAACAGCGCATCCCTTCCTGATGAACTTAACGCATTCTATGCATGTTTTGAACAAAAAGGAAGTGGATTGTCACCATCCACTGTGACAGCCACCAACGCAGCTGAACCTGTGATCACAGTGGAGGACGTAAGATCAGTCTTCCGAAGAGTGAACACGAGGAAAGCACCTGGCCCAGATGGTGTCCCGGGCCGTGTGCTCAGATCTTGTGCTGATCAGCTGGCAGAAGTATTTGCGGACATATTCAACCTCTCCCTGTTTCAATCTCAGGTTCCCTCCTGTTTTAAGAAGACCACTATCATCCCGGTACCAAAGAAAAGCAAGGTAATGCCTCAATGACTACTGACCAGTGGCTCTGACATCCACCATCATGAAGTGCTTTGAGAGGTTGGTCATGGCACGCATCAACTCCAGCCTACCAGACAACCTGGACCCACTGCAATTCGCCTATCGCCGAAACAGGTCTACAGCGGATGCCATCTCCCTGGCCCTACACTCAGCTCTGGAGCACCTGGACAGTAAAGACACTTACGTTAGACTATTGCTTATTGACTACAGCTCCGCGTTCAATACAATAATACCAAGCAAGCTTGTCACCAAACTCCGAGACCTAGGACTCAACATCTCCCTCTGTAACTGGATCCTTGACTTTCTAACAAACAGACTGCAATCAGTGAGGATAGGCAGCAATTCCTCTGACACGATTATTCTCAACACTGGTGCACCTCAAGGCTGCGTCCTCAGCCCTCTACTCTACTCCCTATACACTCATGACTGTGTGGCCAGATTCTGCTCTAACCATCTACAAGTTTGCAGATGATACCACCGTTGTAGGCCGTATCTCAAACAGTGATGAGTCAGAGTACAGGAAGGAGATAGAGAGCTTAGTGGAATGGTGTCATGACAACAACCTTTCCCTCAATGTCAACAAAACTAAAGAGCTGGTCATTGACTTCAGGAAAGGTGGCAGTATACATGCACCTGTCTACATCAATGGTGCTGAGGTCGAGAGGGTTGACAGCTTCAAGTTCCTGGGAGTGAACATCACCAACAACCTGTCCTGGACAAACCACGTGGATGCCATGGCCAAGAAAGCTCACCAGCGCCTCTGTTTCCTCAGGAGGCTAAAGAAATTTGGTTTGTCCCCTTTGACTCTCACCAACTTTTACCGATGCACCATAGAAAGCATCCTATCAGGATGTATCACGGCTTGGTACGGCAACTGCTCTGCCCAAGACCGCAAGAAGCTGCAGAGAGTTGTGGACACAGCCCAACGCATTACGGACACCAGTCTCCCCTCCCTGGACTCTGTCTTTACCTCTCATTGTCTTGGTGAAGCAGCCAGCATAATCAAAGACCCCACCCACCCGGGACATTCTCTCTTCTCTCCTTTTCTATCGGGTAGAAGATACAGGAGCCTGAGGGCACGTACCACCAGTCTTAAGGACAGCTTCTACCCCATAGTGATAAGACTATTGAACAGTTCCCTTATACCATGAGATGGACTATGACCTATGACCTCATGACCTCATGATCTACCTTGTTGTGACCTTGCACCTTATTGCACTGCACTTTCTCTGTAGCTGTGACACTGTACTGTTATTGTTTTTTTTTACCTGTACTACATCAATGCACTTTGTACTAACTTAATGTAACTGCACTGTGTAATGAGTTGACCTGTAAGATCGGTTTGTAAGACAAGTTTTTCACTGTACCTCGGTACGTGACAATAATAAACCAATACCAATACTAATAATATTCTCCACAAAGCTAGGAAGCAATAAATCAGCAGGCTATGGACAAACACAGTTAATAAACTGGAAAGCTAATGGGAGGAGCCAGCTTAATAGCCGTTGCAATCAGGACTCTTGAAGGGACTGTAGGAAACCCAGATATTGCAAGAATGTTACATGTACATGTGAGAGATGTGTGCAAGATCCAGGATGCTAGAATATGTGGATCTCTCCTTCCAAGACATGCATTGAAGGCTGTGCCCGATGAATTTGTTTCATCTCTCTTGTTGAAAGGAGTACAAAGTCCAGGTCTCACTAACATACTGCAGGGAGCTGACAGCATAATCTTTTTGTGCACTGATTTTTGTGTGCTCAGTCATTTGTTTTTAATCATCCACACCCTTTCTGCAAACTGGAAAGGCTTTACCCAACATCCACGCACTGTTCAGCCAGCAGCACATTTGATGACTTGGGCATATTCAGTGGATCAACAGTGGGAGTATTCCCAAAGACATATTCCACAGAGAACTAGCCTCAGGGAAGGAGGAAAATTGGACACACACACTAGTGCTTCAAACACTTCTGTAAGAGGGGCCCTGAGGCACTGAACATCAGCAAGTACAAGTGGGACGTAACTGCTCAGCATCACAGTCAGTGAGACCACAAATGCCACACAGGTCTCCAAAAAACAGCAAAGAGAAGCAAATACTATGTACGAGGGAGAAAAGAGCTCACAGGAAGAACACACAGCATACAGAATTGGCTCAGGCTACCTTCAAAATGCTGCAGGTTCAGCAAGGATTGTCACCATCCTGTAGGTCTCTCGAGCCGTTGAAGTCACTGCTCTCCCATGGATTGAGGGTACCATCCACGGCCTGGAAGAGTCTCAATGGCAGTGACATACATCTAGAACATAGAACAGTACAGCACAGAACAGGCCCTTCGGTCCATGATGTCTGTGCTGAGCATGATGCCAAATTAAACTAATCCCTTCTGCCTGCACATGATCCAAATCTGTTATGTGAAAAGGTTCTTTTGGAATCTTAAAGATGGAGGACTCTGGACACAGGTTTTGGTTCGGGTGGGTAGGGGGGAGGGCGGGCATGAGGGAGCCCCTGCTCTTCAGGCGCCCATCTTCATCCGTATCCATCCATATATCCCCATCCCCCAGCCATATGTCCAGCCTGTCGCCACGCCAGACCAGGGCTCATATTTTAAATGGATCTGACTGCCAGCCAGCCCTGCAGGCGGCTTGTGCCTATTGTGCCTGAACCAGCCAGCAGGCAACCTCGGTACCCCTGACCTCGAGGTCATTGGCCTAGATTTGAGCCGTTTGAACTGCCTCTTGCAGCTTGCAGCATTGTTGCCGGAGGGTCTCTATCTCTCTTTCCCTCTGCAGGCAGGTATCCTGCAACTGGCCAGTAATCTCGACCTGGCGCCTCAGGAGGGATGCCAGGAGCCAGAGGATACCCCTTTGGCTCCCCTTGGCACTGGGGAACCCTGACTGCTGGAGGACGGCCACCGTGGTGTCCCAGTTTTTCACCACGTGGATCTAACTGCTTAGCCCAGTCCACTGGCTTACCGTGGTCTGCTAGCATGCTGGCCAAGCTCCCGAATCCCTCACTCTCATTTGACCATCCAGGGATTCTCTCCTCTGTATCTGCACTAGCCTCTTTCCCCCAGTTCCAAAACATTCTTCCCGCGTCTGTGTCTAGCCAAGATCTTCAAGACCCTGCTCACAGCGCCAAATGTTGTGTGAAAAGGTTCTTTTTTAATCTTGAAGATGGAGGACTCTGGACACAGACTTTGGATTTTAAAAATAGTTTAATCACAAAGGCAAACACGGGAACAGAATGAATGGGAACAGATGCACACTCGCACTTGCACACACACACACAGAGGACTGCGAAAGTGAGGGGGGAATCGCAACGTGGATGAGATACACACACACACACAATAAACAAGGTACAGTGTGTCAAGGGATAAACACTTCAATGCCTGAATACCTTGACCCAAACAAGCATTGGCTCTAACACTCCCTGGATCCTGACTAAGACGCTCCCAAACCACATGGTGGTGCACACTCTTACCAGTGGTCCCTGCGGCGTTGTCTCACTATTCCTGGGGCAGTCAAGAGAGAGCGGACCAGGAATGTGCTACACCCTTTATAGTACTGGAAGGCTGGGTGGAGCCTGGACAGGTAATTTAGACAGGCCAATGGCTTGGAGGTCAAGGACAAAGGTGTTTACCAAGGCCAATGGTCAGACAGGTTCAGGAACAAAGGTGCTCTCCAAGGCCAATCCCTATGCCCACACTTGATGGGTGGGGTGGAGCCAAACCTTGATTGACAGTGGTGTCACTTCCAATCCGATAAGCAATGCTGTCCTCCGACGAGGGCTCAGTGTTGTTACTGTCACGTGACAGCCATGTGCTCTCATACTACAATATCCCTTCATTGCTTGCATATTCATGTGCATATCTGCAAGCCTCTTAAACACCTCTATTGTATCTGCTTCCACCACCACCCCTGGCACCCTGTTCCAGGCCGCCACAACTCTCTGTGTAAAAAGCTTGCCCCGCACATCTCCTTTAAACTGTCCCCCTCTCACCTAGTATTCAACATTTCCTGAATGGCCTCAACATCAATTTCCCGAACTTCTGGTAACCCTGCCCCTTCTTTTTCTTCCCCCTCCCCCCCACCACTCCTTTGTCTTCTCTTATTCCTGTGGCTCCCTTCCCCCGCCTTGATGAGCTGCCCATCTCCTCTCCTCCCCTCCCCCCATCCTTTATTCCATGGTCCACTGCCCTCTCCTACCGGATTCCTTCTTCTTCAGCCCTTTGCCTCTTCTATCTGTCTCCTCTCAGCTTATTACATCTTCTCCCTCTCCCCCCACCCACCTACCATCCCCCTCTCACCTATCACCTGAACTCGCCTATCCCCTGCCTGCGTGTAAACGTCACCAGTCCATTTCCCTCCACAGATGCTGCCTGACCTGCTGAGTTTCTCCAGCATCTTGTGTGTTGCTCCGTATTTTACCTTACCTGCTCTACACTATGATGAAAAACACGATGATGCTGGAGGAACTCAGCAGGCCAGGCAGCATCTGTGGAGAAAAGCAGGCGGTCAACGTTTCAGGTCAGGACCCTTCTTCAGGACTGAAGATAGGAAAAGGGGAAGGTCAATATATAGGAGGGAACAGCAGAGCAGTGATAGGTGGACAAAAGAGGGGAGGCGGGGTGGGCACAGGGGTGGTGATAGGTAGATGCAAGTAAGAGATAGTGATGGGCAGGTGCGGGGGAGGAGGGGAGAGCAGATCCACCAGGGGATGGGTCAAAGGTAAGGAGAGAGAGGGGAAAAAAAAGTCTAGGAAAGGGAAGAGGAGAAGAAGCGTGGTGGGGGGCGGGTTGTTTTTGGGGAAGGGGTTGGGGATTGCTTAAAGTGGGAGATTCAATGTTCATGTTGTTAGGCTGCAAGGTTCCAAGATGGAAAACGAGGTGCTGTTCCTCCAGTTTGCGCTTGGAATTCTGCTGGCAGTGGAGGAGGCCGAGGACGGACATATCAGTGATCGTGTGGGAGGGGGAGTTGAAGTGACCGGCAACGGGGAGATGCAGATCGCGGTTACGGACGGAGCGCAGGTGTTCAGCGAAATGGTCACCTAGTCTGCGTTTGGTCTCCCCAATATAAAGGGTCCTGACCCGAAACGTTGACTGCCTGTTTTTCTCCACGGATGCTGCCTGGCCTGCCGAGTTCCTCCAGCATCGTCGTGTTTTTTCATCTAGATTCCAGCATCTGCAGTCCTTTGTTTCTCTGCCCCTCACTATGACCACCTCACCCTATAGATGCCCGAAAGATTATCTGCACCCAAAAGGCTAATTGCTTAAAGGGAAACAATATTGGAGCCTGAGTGGCATAATAAATTATGTTCAATAATGCATGTTGTTGTCAAACTAGTTATTTATTCCAATTATACAGGGCACAGGTGAGACCACACATGAAGCACTGTGTACAGTTTTGATCTCTTTACTTAAAAAGGATATATTTGCTAGAGAGGCAATGAGGATAAATTGGCTTCAGGGATGGTGGGTTTGTCATTTGAAGAGTGATTGAATAGGCCAGGTCAGCATTCTGTAGAGTTTAGAAAAATGAGGGGAGATCTCTTTAAAACTTGCAAAATATCTGCAGTGGAGACACAAGAGACTGCAGATGCTGGAATCTGGAGCAGCAAACAATCTGCTGGAAGAACACAAGGGGTTGAGCAACATCTCCTCCTCGCTGACAATCAACACAGGTGCACCTCAAGGATGCGTGCTTAGCCCACTGCTCTGCTCTGTCTACACATGACTGTGTGGCTAGGCACAGCTCAAAAGCCATCATCATAATCAAAGACCACTCTCACCTGGGTCATTCTCCCTTCTCTCCTCTCCCATCAGGCAGAAGATACAGGAGCCTGAGGGCATGTACCACCAGGCTCAAGGACAGCTTCTATCCCACAGTGATAAGACTATTGAACAGTTCCCTTATACCATGAGATGGACTCTGACCTCACAATCTACCTTGTTATGACCTTGCACCTTATTATCTAACTGCAGTGCACTTCCCTGTAGCTGTGACACTTTGTATTCTGTTGTTGTTTTTACCCTGTACTGCCTCAATGCACTCTGTCCTACCTCAATGCACTGTGTAATGAATTGATCTGTATGAACGGTATGCAAGATAAGTTTTTCACTGTACCTCAGTACAAGTGACAATAATAAACCAATACCAATACCAACCTATAAATCCGCCGATGACTCCACTGTTCTTGGCAGAATCTCAGATGGTGATGAGGACGTGTACAGGAGTGAGATAGATCGGCTGGTTGAGTGGTGTCACAACAACAACCTCGCACTCAACAACAACAAGACCAAGGAACTGATTGTGGACTTCAGGAAGGGGAAGTCGGGAGAACACACACCAGTCCTCATTGAGGGGTCGGCAGTGGAAAGGGTGAGCAGCTTCAAGTTCCTGGGTGTCAACACCTCAGAGGATCTATCCTGGGCCCAACACATTGTTGCAATCACGAAGAAGGCACACCAGTGGCTCTACTTCATTTGGAGTTTGAGGAGATTTGGTATGTCACCAAAGACTCTTGCAAATTTCTACAGATGTACAGTAGAGAGCATTCTGACTGGTTGCATCACTGCCTGTGTGGAGGCTCCAATGCACAGGATCAAAAGAAGCTGCAGAGGGTTGTAGACTCAGCCAGCTCCACTCAGCACAACTCTCCCCACCATCGTGGACATCTTCAAGAGGTGATGCCTTAAGAAGGTGGCATCCGTCATAAAGGTCCCTCACCACCCAGGACATGCCCTCTTCACTATTTATTTAGCTTACAGTAATTTTTATGTCTGTGTCTTGCACCGTACTGCTGCCACAAAACAACAAATTTCACAACATATGTCAATGATAATAAACCTGATTCTGATTCTGTTGGGGGAAAGGAATTGTTGATGTTTTGGATTGAAACCCTGCATCAGGACTGAGGATGGAGAGGGACGATGGCTGGTATGAAGAGGAGAGGGTGGGGTGAGACAGGGGCCAGCAGGTGATTGGTAGACTGAAAAGGGGTGAAGGATGATGGGCAGGCGGAGCCAGGTAGGGGAGGGGAAGGGATAGAGTTGGGAGACAGAGGCGAATACTTAAAGTGCTTGACAGGCTGAATACAGGGAGGATGTTTACCCTGGTTGAGGTGTCTAGCACCTGAGGTCAAGGTTTCAGAATGACATATAGGTCATTTGGAACTGAGCTCAGGAGAAATTCCTTCACCAGAGGATGGTGAATCTTTGGAAAGTTCTACCCAAGAGGGTTCTGGAGGCTTACACATTGAATCCCACTCAAAACATTAATCAATAGATTTCTGGATATTGAGGAAGTCCAGTGATACAGGGACAGAGTCAGATCAAGGTCATGATAAACAGTGGAGCAGATTCAAACGTCGAATTGGACTACATACCTTCTTATGTTCTGTATCAGCCAATAACAGTATATATAGTCAGTGCTAAATATTATTTGACTGGATCAGAGAAAATCAACCAAATGCTTTCTTATATCATCTTTCTTGATTATGAAATCAATGTTTTAAAGAGTTGCGGCCGTAATATAAAAAGCACAGCAAGATCCCAACACACTAATGAGATAATCAGGTATTCCTTTATTTTGGTGATGCTTGCTGAGAAGTACATTCCGGATCAAGTGTAGAAGAAATGGTGAAGAGATTTCTCCTTAGAGTTCTAAATGGCCAACCCCTTATTCTGAAACTGTGACCTCAGGTGCTAGATTCCTCAACCAGGGTACACATCCTCCCTGCATCCAGCCTGTTGAACTTTGCAAGGAATATGGATAGGAAAGGTTCAGAGGGATATGAGCCAAATGCGGGCAAATGGGACGAGCTTAGATGGGCATCTTGGTCAGCACGGACCAGTTGGGCTGAAGGGCCTGTTTCCGTGCTGTATGACTCTATGACCCTAGGACTAAGTGCTCCCAATTTCCTACAAAGCACTGCTGTTGTATGGATCATACTAACCCAAAGGAGCAGACAGGGCTTATGAAACATCACACAATGAAGGCAGCACCTTCAACATTGCTGCACTTAAATATCAACCTAAATTTGATAACTCCTTACAGACAGTGGCCAGAATTGAATTGAACCTGGGTCGCTGGCGCTGTAATATCATTACTCTAACCACTACACTACCATGCCTGTGGTGCTTGTATGCAGAGTGAAATTTGAATCTTGGCCTTCTGACCTAAGTTGGTAAATTGGTAAATTGGTTTATTATTGTCACATGTACCGAGATACAGTGAAAAACTTTGTTTTGCATGCCATCCATACAGATCATTTCATATCATCAGTACATCGAGGTAGTAACAGAATGCAGAATAAAGTGTTACAGTTACAGAGAAAGTGCAATACAGGCAGACAAGTGACTCCTGTTCACTATGCCAGAGAGGGTATGGGAAAGAGTCAAAAATGGCCCAATTTTGTACTAAACATCAGACATGGAAACTAAATTCAAATTTCATGTCCAGAGCTACCTTACATACGTTCAAACTGAGATCCAGTGACAAAGGTTCTGGAACTATAGGGCCTGAGAGTGTACAAGTTGTCCCTAGGGTAGGACAAGGGAGAATGTCTCAAATGCTTGAGCTGTAAGGCTGTGACAATTTATTATGGGGCTGGGGGAACCAGCGAAAAGGCAGTGGCGTGACGCAGCTAGTAAGGCTGCTGCCTCGTGACCTGGGTTCGATGCAGACCTGCGGTGCTGTTCGTGTTGGGTATGCATGTTCTCCCTGTGACCATGTGGGCTGCTCAAGTTCCCTCCCACATTCCAAAGATGTGTGGCATGCAGGTTGGTTGCCCATCGTAAATTGCCCCTGCTGTAAGTGAGTGGGAGAATCTGGTGGGAACTGAGACAGTAGGGGGAATAGAATGGGATCAATGTAAATTGGGGCTCGAGGGTCAGTACAGAATCAGTGGGCCAAAGGGCCTGTTTCCGTGCTTATGACTGTATGGCTGTACAAGAAGCTTTGAGAAGATGTTCAGACAGTGGGGGTGGGATTCAGGATTAGCAGAGCGCAGAGCAGATTTTCAGGAGAGTGGGGGCTGGGCAGATGGTTGGGACAGTGGGGGTTGGAGATGATAGGGAGAGGGATGTCAAATGATGGGGGGGGCAGAGGACAGACGATGGGAGGCATTGGACGATCAGTTGATGGAGGATTCAGACAAGTGATAAAAACAAATGGTGTTGAAGAGGTTAAAGTATGAACTGATAGGGAATCAGGGTAGCTGGTATATCTGGAACGCAGTCCCTCATAAAGAAGTTTGTGAACCTCTGCTCTCAACCTAAAGGTCAGATGTTAAAACTGTAGCATCCAATTCCACAGTGGATGAATCTTACTCTCTTTAGTAGATACAGGTAATAGGTTTCATTAGATTATACAGAAAGCTTACTAATGCTCAGAAATTCAGGTAATAACTGCCAGCATTTTGATGAATCTGCTATAAATTGGACAGCAGAGCTGTCAATGTTCTGGCGAAGTATTCAGAGCGACATTTATGATCATCAAACCTGACGCAGATTGCAAACCCATTAAAACATATGAAGCTATATTTTTTGCTTAACAGAGGCATACATCAAAATAGGTTTCATTTTTCAATCTGGCCGACTCTGACATAATTGATAATTCTTGCCATATTTGTCGATTCTTGCCTCACTACAATGAGACGGACTGATCCTCCCAACCTCCATTCACCGACCTCACACCCTCAGCTTAATCAACCGCTTGTGATCAGACAGGTGTCCAAAGCTTTCATTTGTATGGAATTCTTCAGCACTGAGGGATGTCCCACAGCATCTGCTAACCAATACATTAATTGATCTTGAATATACAGGGAGAATCCGTGACCACAAAACCAGTGGATCGTCATAAAACCCACCTGGTTCACTATGTCCCACATTTCCATATTTCCTTCTGATATAAGGATGAAATTCAGCCCATTGAGCACATACTGGCTGATGGAGTAATCTCATTTCCCACTAATTTTCCCTGTAATCTCTTCCGATCAATCTCCTCCAGACTCTACCACCCCTTACATTAGGGGCAACTTACAGTGGCCAACTAGCCAACAAATGAGAGACACAAGAGACAGCAGATGCTGGAATCTGGAGCAACAAACCATCTCCTCGAGGAACTTAGTTGATCGAGCAGCATCTGTGGGGGAAAAGAATTGTCGATATTTTGGCTCGAAACCCTGCATCAGGACTGAGAGTGGAGAGGGGAGATGGCTGGTGTAAAGAGGAGAGAGGCTGACCAAGGAGAAGTGAATCTGGACAAGGTTTCGACCTGAAACACTGACAATTCCTTTCCCCCCCACAAATGCTGCTCGACCCACTGAGTTCCTCCAGTCAGCATGTCTTTGGGAGAACGCAGGGGAAACCCACATGGTCAAAGGCAGAATGCACAAACTCCACACAGGCAGGACTGAAGGCCAGGATCGAACCTGGGCCACTGGATCTGTGAGGCAGCAGCTCTACTGGTTGTGTTACTGTATGACCAGAGACCCACCAATGTTGTCTATACTTACACATCCTCCCCGGTCTACGAATTGCTGAGTTATGGAAAACCTGTACATAGGATTGAGAGTTTGGGAGACTGTCGGAATGGATGGGGATGGATTTGCCATCTGCTGCAGGGCTGCAGGCATCTTCTACTGGGTGGGCATGGAACAGGGCATTTCCCTGTGCCTTCTTCCCCCCGCCCCCCCCCACCACTCCCCACCCATAAGGTTTAGGAGGAGCCATTGATTTTCCTTTATATGAGATATGATGCCAACAGCTGGAGTGTTTTGCCCTTGATACCCACTGACCATTCGCACCATAAACCCTTGATATCACACACAGTCATATCAGGATCAGTCAGTCTCTTCTCTGGAAGTTAGTCCCTTGGTTTATGTTTGGATGTGATCCAGGTCTGTCAGCAACTAAACCTGACAGTATCCAAACTGGCATCTCTGAGCAGATTTTTGCATTGTAACTCTGCCTTGATATCACTGTTGACAACACCTTCCATAATTCTGGTTTTGATTAAGAGTAGAGTTGTATTGGCAATAATTAACCGGCTTGGATTTGTCCCAGTTTTTATGGAGCATCATTTGGCAGTGGCAGACCATCGGTTATAGAAAGTGCTACCATGTAGAGAATGGTTGAGTGTGTGAACCACTTGGCGTTTGGATCCCTCATAGAATTATGGAGTCATAGAGACATATGGCACACAAACAGACCCTTCAGCTCACCATGTCCATGCTGACTATCAAATACCTATCCATACTAATCCCAGTTACCAGCACTTCATCTGTAGCCTACTGTACCTCAATAGTTCAAGTTTTCTCCAGATTCTTCTTATAGATCTGTGGGAGGCCCTCCGTAAGGAGAAGTACATGACAGGAATAGCACATGAATTACTGAGCTGCACTTTCACAATTAAGATCAAGAACCAATAGATTCTGGCTCATTTTAATCATGCTAACTCACAAGCCCTTCCAGAAGACCCCACACCCATCACCTCCCATCAGGCAGAAGATACAAAAGCCTGAAAGCACGTACCACCAGGCTCAAGGGCAGCTTCTATCCCGCTGTTATAAGACTATTGAACAGTCCCCTAGTACAATCAGATGACCTCACAATCTACCTCATTATGACCTTGCACCTTATTGTCTGCCTGCACTGCACTTTCTCTGTAACTGTAACACTTTATTCTGCATTCTGTCATTGTTTTCCCTTGTACTACCTCAATGCACTGATGTGATGAGTTGATCTGTATGGATGGCATGCAAAAGAAAGTTTTTCACTGTACCTTGGTACATGTGAAAATAATAACCCAATTCTATTTTCAAAGTGAAGATTATCTTTTTGATTATCTTCTGTCCTTTGGTGATAAGTAGGCCATGCAGAAACTATCTACGCTGGGCTGTGTTTAAGAGATGTTGCACTGTTCAATACAAGAAAAGTAACATGCAATTTGTACCAACATGAACCATTTTGCATGCTGTCCTGTTACTTTAATTCTATTTATAAATACATCATCTGCCCTGGAATTGTCATGATTGCTAATTTACTGTAACCCCCCCACTTTCCCAGCTGTATTGTTGATTGCGCGATCAATTAATAAAGAGAAATGTCAGGAAAGAAATGTTTCCACAGAGCTGCAGTGAGAATTCAACACTACCTGCTAGTTTCCCTGGATGTTGCTTTATCCCACCTTCCCCCACTGTTTCAGGCACAATCTTTACTGCATTATTAAGCAAACATCTGGGCCTTTCATATGTTATAATACAATCACGTACACCTGCATAAATAATTAAACTATTAAGGACTGGCAACAATTAGCACTACTGCTGTCGTGTCTTGCCTCTGACTGTTGGGTTTTCTTGGAACATTCTTATCATACATTCAAGGCTGCATGTTGTGATAACATTCTAGCTAGCCAAAGTGAAGATGATCAGGTAATTCCCCTGCTGGACAAACTTGATGACCATGCTGTAGTAAATGGCTGATTTTGCATATAATTTGCATGTATTTTTCTTCCACTCACAGCACTTACTGGAGAATTGAACCTGTTTTTACCAGAAGTTGAGTTCAGTTTGTCTGCTGTACAATAGACTGCTTGCTATGAGTCATAGAGCGTTGCCCATTTCCAACTAAGTGGCTGATGTACTGTTCCCGATCTAGACCTAACATATTACTTTTTTATTTCAAAAATAAACTTTATTCATAATAAAATATATATAGAAAAAGAAAAATGTGGTACAAAACTCTTTACATCCTTGGTGTCATTTGGTCAATACATTCAGTCGTGTTAACACTGTTTTTCAAACCATAGTACCATTGCCACTCATTGGGTCCCTGGGGTGATACACCCTCCGGTTGTTTGTGGTCTTCCCTGCTGGACTCAGCCCCTCAATGTCCAATAGCAGACCCTCAACTATGGTCCTTCACCACAGAGCCTTTGCATTAGCTGCACCGAGCTTCAGTGCGTCCCTCAGCACAGACTCCTGCAGCTTGGACTGTGCTAGTCGGCAGTGTTCCCTTACGGACATCTTGCTGTGCTGGGAGACCAACAAGTTTCGGGCATACCAGAGAGTTTTGTTCACCAAGTTGATGACCTTCCAGCAGGACATCCATCTCTGTATGTGTCCCTGGGAACAGCCCATAGATCAGAGAGCCCTCTCTTACGTAGCACATTATATTTGAGTGCGTATTATGTTTGGTACTCCAATTCAGTGTTGTGGGACTACCACAATATCGAGGTGCCACCCTCGTGCACTGTAGCTAGATATATTATAGCAAAACCCTTCCATCTAAAAAAATCTTACAGCACTATTGTGCAGAAGAAGGGAGTTCCTCCTAATGAACTGGCCAATATTTATCCCACAGGCAACATCCATAACAAAAAAGCAGATTAGTTGATCATTGGTTCATTGTTGTATGTGGGAGCCTGTTATGTGCAACTTCCCCAACAACACTTCAAAGAAGTTACTCCATTGGTAGTGAAGGGCTTTGGGATATCCTAAATACAAGTTGATGTTGCAAGACTCAACACAAATTGTGCATTGGTGCATTTTTATAAGGAGTTTCTCATCATGTGCAACAATGTCTGCTCAACATTCTGCAGGCAGTCCCTAGGTTATGGCAGTGTTCCAGTATTTGGACAGTTTTTGGACAGCAAGATGGCGCCGGAGCATGACGACTCATTGCAAGCTGCTCTCTACAGATCTACTCATTACCCTTACTATAATCGTTCTACGCTTTTAAACTGAAATTCTATGTCACCTACTATTACTAATAATGTTCTTTTAAATCTTCTTACAGGGCTGGTGATCTTCTGACCTATTTACCTTGTTGTAACCTTTCACCTTATTGCACTGCACTTCCTCTGTAGCTGTGACACTTTACTCTGTACTGTTATTGTTTTTACCTGTACTACATCAATGCACTCTGTACTAACTCAATGTAACTGCACTGTGTAATGAATTAACCTGTACGCAAGACAAGTTTTTCACTGTACCTTGGTACAAATAACAATAATAAACCAATACCAAATACCTTTTGGCATGGTAGTGTAACGGTTAGCGTAACGTTTTACAGTGCCAGCAACCCGTGTCCAATTCCGGCCGCCGTCTGTAAGGAGTTTGTACGTTCTCCTTGTGTCTGCGTGGGTTTCCTCTGGGTGCTCCGGTTTCCTCCCACATTCCAAGAACGTACAGGTTAGGAAGTTGTGGGCATGCTATGTTGTCACCGGAAGTGTGGCGACACTTGCGGGCTGCCCCCCAGAACACTCTGCGCAAAAAAGATGCATTTCACTGTGTGTTTCAATGTACATGTGACTAATAAAGATATCTTATCTTACCTTATCTTATCTTAGAACTGTTCGTAAACCAAACTGTCCATCAGCGGGAAATGAACAACAGTGTGTGGGGGACGATCACAGGAATGGCTGTGACAGGAGAGCGAGGAGGCGCAGGAAGACCAGCCGCTAGCCGGTCTCACTGATTCGGTGAGGGAGCTCGGCGCTCCCGGTTCTGCTTGGCTCCAGCCAGCCCCCAACTTTTGTGGCTTGGGGAGGGGAGATGGGGCCTGGGGAAGAGAAGGCACACCAAAATGCCCCATTCCCACCCAGTTCCCACCCGGCAGAAGATGCCTGCAACCCCGCAGCAGCCGGCAAATCCATCCCCATCCATCCCGCCAGTCTCCCAAATGCTTGTTTGTATGTACAGGGCATCCATAACTTGCCCGTCTGTAACTCGGGGAGGACCCGCAAGGGTAAACAACATTGGTGGGTCTCTGGTCATACATGGTCCAGACTGCAGGCAGATTGTCTTCCCAGGATGGCACGGTAACACAGCCAGGAGAGCTGCTGCCTCACGGTTCCAGTGACCCAGGTTCGATCCTGACCTCTGGTGCTGTCTGCGTGGAGTTTGCATGTTCTGCCTTTGACCACGTGAATTTCCCCACAATGCACGTTTCCTCCCACATCCCAAAGACATGTTGATTTGCAGGCTAATTAACAATTTGCTGGAGACTCAGTGACTTTAGACTTTATTTATACCATAAGGTAACTGGTCCTTCCAGCCCAACGAGTCCATGCTGCCCAAGTACACCCATATCAACCTACCCATACGTCTCTGGAATCGAGGAACGTCAGTGGGTTGAGGAACATCTGTGTGGGGAGGAAAGGAATTGTCGAGGCTTTGGGTCAAAACTCTGTTGTGATGCAGGGTTTCTAACTGAAACATTGACAACTCCTTCCTCCCCTTCCCATCACAGATACTGCTCAACCCCCTGAGTTCCTCCAGCAGATGGTTTGTTACTCCAGATTCCAGCATTTGCAGTCTCTTGTGTCTCTGGATCACAGGCTAGTTGGCCACTGTATATTGTAGGTGGCTGGTAGAATCCGGGGGAAATTGATTGGAATGGGGCATTCGTAACCCGGGGAGGATTGTGCTTAAGCACAAAGTCAGAACCCAGGCTGATTCTAGAGGGAAGTCTAGCAGAATGACATCTCATGCTACAACAGTGCACAAAGTGATAATGTGTTATACTGGTTTACAGAAATTCCCATGACATATTTTAAACCTTTACCTGACATTAATTTGAAAGGTACATCTCTCCCTAACCACTGAAATGTTCAGCTGCTGGAAACCTTCAAGTGCCTATCCAGACTGACACAGTTCGGGCAAGCCAGTTATTGCTCCCACCAGACTGACTACCAGCTGAGTTGCTGCCACTGATAGCCATTCTCACAATGAAAGAAAGGTCTGTCTATACAGCTCAGCACATCACGGAAACCAGCCTCCCCTCCATGGACTCTGTCTACACTTCTAGCAGCCTCAGTAAAGCAGCCAACATAGAATATAGAACAGTATAGCATAGAACAGGCCCTTTGGACCACAATGTTGTGCTGACATAGCTATATCCTCCTGCCTACAGAAGGCCCATATCCCTCTATTTTCCTCTCATTCATGTGCACATCCAAGCCCTTCTTAAAAGCACCCAATGTGTTTGCCTCCACCACCCTATCAGGCAACGCATTCCAGGCATCCACCACTCTGTGAGTAATAAACTTACCCCTCATGTCTCTTGTGAACCTACCCCCCTCACTTTAAGTGCATGCCCTCTGGTATTGGATCGCTCAATAATGGGAAAAAGATATTGCTTGTCCACCTTATCTGTGCCCCTCATAATTTTATACACATCCAACAGATCCCCCCTCAGCCTCCACCGCTCCAGAGAACAGGTCCCAAATTTGTCCAGCCTCTCCTGATAGCACATGCCCTCCAATCCAGGCAGCATCCTAGCAAACCTCCTCTGCACCCTCTCTAAAGCCTCGATGTCCTTCCTATAGCGAGGTGACATAATCGATGACCCCACCCACCCCCAGACGTTCTCTCTTCTCCCCTTTCCCATCAGGCAGAAGATACAAAAGCCTGAAAGCATTTACCACCAAGCTCAAGGACAGCTTCTATCCTGCTGTTCAAAGACTATTGAATGGTCCTCTAGTACGATGAGATAGACTTTTGACCTCACAATCTACCTTGTTATGACCTTGCACCTTATTGTCTGCCTGCACTGCACATTCTTTGTAACTGTAACACTATATTCTATATTCTGTTATTGCTTTTTCCTTGTACTATGTCAATGCATTGTTGTAATGCAATGATCTGTATGCAAAACAAAGTTTTTCACTGTACCTCGGTGCATGTGACAATATAAAACCAATTTACCAATTTACATTGAGGGAGGTAGGTATAAAATCTGAAACAAATGACTGTGGTTTTGTGTAGTTTCCGTTTAAAAGGAACTTTGCAATGTTATGAAGGCCTTGTTTATTTCCTGCCTCCCAGTTGTTTCCTTCCCCAGCCAAGATGAAAATAAAGGTCTTTAAATCTGATGGCACTCATCCAACTTCCTCAATTCCCTGCTTGAATCAATGTGGCAACCAATCAAAGTTTCTCTCATTTAATGTGTCCCAAGAAAAACCACAAAGGCTTTTTAGAGATCATGATGCAACTCCTGTAAGACCTTAACTATATTGTCCTGTTTTATTCCCTTGTCACAACTTGACAACCTTACCAAGTTGAGATACCAGTGTGGAAGGAAGGATTGTTGGCAGAGCTGGAGCCTTGCAGACACTCAGCTGAATGAAAGAGATCGCATGGCATTGTTTGGAAGGAGATTGATGAAGCTTTACTTTGTGCCCTGGCCAACATTTCCCCTCAACCGATGACACCTGAGCATTTTGTTGATCTCAGTATTCTGTGGTGGACTTTACTTTGTGCAAGTTGGCTTGACTGTTGTCTGCAGACAACAGCTTCACAAGTGATTCATTGGGAGAGGGGAGGGGGGAAGCACTTTGCAATGTCCTAAGGTACTATTATTGGTATTGGTTTATTATTGTCACTTGTACCGAGGTACAGTGAAAAACTTGTCCTTGCATACCGATCGTACAGATCAATTCATTACACAGTGCAGTTACATTGGGTTAGTACACCATGCATTGAGGTAGTACAGGTAAAAACAGTAACAGTACAGAGTAAAGTGTCACAGCTACAGAGAAAGTGCAGTGCAATAAGATGCAAGGTCACAACAAGGTAGATCGTGAGGTCAGAGTCCATCTTATCGTACGGGGAAACCATTCAATAGTCTTATCACAGTGGGGTAGAAGCTGTCCTTAAGCCTGGTGGTACGTGCCCTCAGGCTCCTGTATCTTCTACCTGATGGAAGAGGAGAGAAGAGAGAATGACCCGGGTGGGTGGGGTCTTTGATCATGCTGGCCACATCACCAAGACAGTGAGAGGTAAAGACAAGGAGAGTCCAAGGAGGGGAGGCTGGTGTCCATGAGGAAGGTCATCATAATGCAGTATTTCAGTAGAATTATCTCCTCATCTGAATCAGGGAACTCAATAGATAGGAAACCATTCAACCCATTGAGTTTATTCTGGCTGGAAAAGTACAATCCAACCTAATCCCAATTCCCAGATTTTGTTCCATAGCTTTGCCCATCCATTCAGCATTTCTACCTACTCTATCCTTTCAGGCAGAGAGTTTCACACTCCTGCCATTCTTTAGAAGAAGAATGATTTCCTTTAACTCTTCTCTATCATTCTACCAACTATCTTACATCCATGCCCCTGACCCCCATGCTCAAGGAAAATTTCTGTCAGTTCTCCCTGTCAATGCTTCTTTTAATTTTACATAATTAAATCTCCCCTCTGCCTCCTTTGTTCCACCAATAATAGCCCCAACCTAGTCAGGCTCTCTTTATGGCTAAATCTGCCATTTCTGGTGGCATCTTCCCCAGTGCTGTCCACAGATTGTCCCTCTTAAAGGAGATTAGAAATAGGTCCATTCAATCCCTCAAATTATGCCATTGAATGAGATTGTGGATGATCCTTCACCTCAGCAGCACTTCCATGCACTAACCCTAGTTAAATCCACACAGTTAAATCTAGTTCTGTTTTGAATGTAATCAGTAACTGAGTCTCCACAGCACTCTTGTGTCAAGAATTCCGAAGATACTTTACTCTGTTCGTCTCTCTCCTGAATGACTGACTGCTTATCTTAAAAGTGTGACACTTGGTTCGAGATGTCCCATCCAGGAGAAACATCACCCCTGCATCTATCTTGAGTCATACAATTATAGGGTCATACAGCACAGAAGCAGGCCCTTCAGCCCACCACATCCATCCTGACCTTTTGTCCATCTACACTAATTCCACTTGCCTACATTAGGACCGTATCCTTCTATGCCTTGCCTATTTAAATATCTGTCTCATTGCCTCTTAAGCATAGTCATTGTATCTGATTCTATCACCACCTCTGGTAGTGTGTTCCAGGTATCAACCACTCTGTGTTTAAAAAAAATTATCCCTAAGAACCCCATTGAATCTCCAACTTCTCATCTTAAAACTTATGCCCTCTTGTTTTTGACACCCCGACCATGGGGAAAAAAGACCGTACCTATCTACCCCATCCATTCCTCTTATAATCTAATACACTTGTATCAGGTCACCCCTCAGTCTCCTTCACTCCAGGGAAAACAACTCCAGCCTATCCAATCTCTCCTCATAACTAAAGTCCTCCTGCTTAGACATTTAAGAATTTTGGATGTTCTTATTCCTCTAAACTCCAGAAAGAGTAGGTCTGTTTAACCACTCTTCTTTGGACAATTCCCACCCTTCACCATCCAGGGAAACAATCTATTGAAACTTCATTAACATCTCTCTTCGGCAAGCAGATCTTTCTTTTGGTGGGGAGGTAAGACTTGTCAATAAATTTCAAGGTGTAGACTTGGCAATTCTACTAAAACATCTCTACTCCTGCACATACATCTTCTTGTAACAAAGGCCAACATATCTTTAGCCTTTTTATTCATTTGCTTTACCTGCTCATTAACTTTCAGTGATTCTTATAAAACGGCGACACACCTCTGTCTGAATCCCATCTCCTTTCCTTCTTCCATCATTTAAAAAGTACTCCACTTTCTAATTTCCCTACTGATGTGGATGATTTCATAATTTTCCACACTAGGTTCCATCTGCCATGTCTCTGCACATACAGTTAACTTGGTTATCTCCCCCTGTAGACAATCTCCATCCTCTTCGCTAGTCACACTGCCACACAGCTTTGTATTACCGACGAACTCTTGCTCTTCGACACTCATCCAAATCATTGATGGGGCCCAGCACAATTCCAAAAACACTCCACTAGTCATAGATCGCCAACTTGAAAATCATCCTTTTATTCCAACCTTCTCTTTTCTGTCCAATGGCCGATTCTCAAATGATGCCAGTATCTTGCCCCTAATCCTATGTGCTCAAGTTTTCTTGAATGACCTCTTGTGCGGCACTTATTGAGGACCTTTGGAAGGTCCAAGTACATCATATTCACTGGTTGCCCTTATCTACTCCACTAGTTACAATCTCAAAGGCTCTAATATATTCATCAAGTATGTTTTCCCTTTCATAGATCCATTCTGACTCTTCCCAACCCTCATTAAATTTTCTGTCCCCTGCCAACTCTCCCTTAATATGTTCAGGATTTCCATCCTGCTAATGTCAGGTTAACTAGTCTATAATTCCCTACTTCCTAATTTTTTGAGATTGTGGGGTTACGTTTGTTGTATCCCCATCTGTAGGACCCATTCTAGAATCTATGGAATTCAGGAAGATGACATCTAGTGCAACCATTAGAGCAGAAATGTCAAATATTAGAGACCATACCTTTAAGGTGAGAGGGGGAAAATTTAAAAGAGATGTGTGGGGCAAGTTTTTTACACACAGAGAGGTAGGTACCTGGAACAGGCTGCTAGGGGTGGTGGTGGAAGCAGATACGATTGTGATGTTCAAAAGGCTTTCAGATCTGCACATGAGTATGCGGAGAATGGAGGGAGATGGATCATGTGCAGGCAGAAGGGATTAGTTTAATTTGACATCGTGTTCAGCACAGACATCATGGGCCGAAGGGCCTGTTGCTGTGCTGCACTGTTCTGTGTTCTATAAGATACATTTCCTCTTGCTCGTGGTCTACGATCCAGCAAATGTTGGATTGGAATCTTTGCTACATGCTTTCAGATGTTATAGAAATGACACTCGATTTGCTTTCTGACATAATAGTTACATTTCAGCTCCGATTTACTTCTGGGTGAATCACAGTAAGGAGGAGAGATCCAATCCCTACCAATATATGATAACGTTTCTCATTTTATAGAAAAACATCGGAGCCACTGGAAATGGTGCAGAAAGATTTTCACGGCTGAAAACAGAACCGAGAAGCTTTAATTATCGGGGAAGATTGACAAGGCTGGGCACACACTCCTAGAAAATAGAAAAGGGAGAGTTGACGTGATAGAGGTTTTTGACTGAGATAAACATGATATATGTAAAGAAGAGATTTCCACATGAGCGGGGTTGATAGTCTAAAACCAGAGGTTATAACATAAACCAATAAACCAAATGGGGAATTCAGAATCTTTGTTACTCAGAGAGTGGAGAGAACATGGAACTGACTGCTGCTGTGACCAGAGACAAATAACAGTGATATGCTTAGAACATAGAACATAGAACTGTACAGCACAGGAACAGGCCCTTCAGCCCACAAAGTTGTGCCGAACCAATTACATTAGTAATAAAATGCCCAACTAAACTAATCTCTTCTGCCTACACAATGTCCAGATCCTACCATTTCCCTCACATTCATGTGCTTATCTAAGAGCTTCTTGAATGCCCCTATCGTATCTGCCTCCACCACCACACCAGGCAGCGCATTCCAGGCACCCACCACTCTCTGTGTAAAAAACTTGCCCTGCACATCTCCTTTGAACTTACCCTCTCTCACTTTAAATGCATACCGTCTGGTATCAGACATTTCATCCCTGGGGAAACGATACCGGCTGTCTAAAGGGAAGCTGGTAAGAATTTAAGAGTGAAAGGGGTAGATGATGGTGCAGTTGGTGTGGGAGGAACTGGGGAGTGAGGAGGTTTGCGTGAAGCATTACGCCTGAAATCGACTTGGCTGATTAAAATTAAAATAGAATTGGGAAGAGTCAAAATGGATCTATGAAAGGCGACACAAGAGACACTGCAGATACTGGAAATCTGGAGCAACACACACAAAATGCTGGAAGAACTCAACAGGTCAGGCAGCATCCATGGAGGGAAATGAACAGTCGACATTTCGGGTGGAGACCCTTCATCAGGACCAGAAAGGAAGAGGGCAGAAGCTGGAATACAAGGGTGGGGGGAGGGGGAGGAGCACAAGCTAGAGGGTGACGGGTGAATCCAGGTGAGTGGGGGTAGGTGGGGGAGTGGGGAGAGTGGGAATCATGTGAGAAGCTGGTAGCTGAAAGAGGCAAAGGGCTGAAGAAGGTGGAATCTGATAGGAGAGGACAGTGGACCATGGAATAAAGGGAAGGAGGTGGGGAACCAGAGGGAGGAAGGTGTGGGTGAGGGGCAGGTCGTGAGGGTGGGGGAGGGGAAAGAGAAGGGGTGAAAGGGCCAGAGGGATAAGGGGAAAACAAAGGGGGGGGGGAATGAAAAGGGAAACATATTTGATAAATATGTTGGAGTCTTTGATGTTATAACTGGTGGAATAGGCTGAAGGGGCTGTTTTGTGGATTAAATTCTCTTGTCTAGAAATTAGACTGCATTTTGCAGAGTTCTTCAGAGATTTGCGTTCAAAAATCATTTTTTTCCAGGAACAGAATAATTTCCTGCAGGATTGTGCACTGTGTGGGATCTAAAAAGTTAAATAGAATCTTTGGAAGGAACATAAAAGCTGAGATATTTCTTTATAATTGTAACAAAGTCAGTCTAATGATTAATGAGCATTCACTGGTTACCTTCTCTTCCAGTTCTGAGTCTTATATTTGCCATTTGTATGAATGATTAGAAGGGTTGGGCTAGAGTAACAGAGGGAAGTTGAGAGAAACTGTTTGGACATTAGTAGTTGGCACTGAATCTGCCCGGTGTTTACCACTTCACTCTGGAAATTCAATCTGGAGCTCTGTGTTGTGAGGTTGATGCAACCATGACACAATTTGTGCAACGGGGCACACAGAATGATGTCATTCCTCATGGAATACTGCTTTTGGAACTCTTCAGGGGAACTGTGATCGTGTTGTCCTGGTAACACCCATCATTATACATCCCAGGACAACCTCGTTTTACAACATTTGCAATAAACTGCGATGTTTGTAAGGTAAGTGAATTGTTTACCTTCAGTTTGGCACACAGTGTTGCACTGAACCAATGCTAGACCCCCCACTCATACTCCCAAATTTATGGGCAACTGAGCCTGACCTTCTCCACCTTCCAAACCTGATCCTTCACTGTTCTTAGCACTGGTCCCCCCAGTTCTCTCCCAAAGCAACATGCAAGTCCACTCTGTTCAGCACCACCCCAATCCCTTCCACAAATATTGGACCATTTCAGAATCAAAATCCAGTTTATTATTTTGATTCTGACATATGATGTGAATTTGTTGTTTTGCGGCAGCAGTGCAGTGCAAGACATAAAAATTACTATAAGTTACAAAAATAAACAAATAGTGCTAAAGAAGGATAACGAGGTGGTTTTCATGAGTTTGTGGACCATTCAGAAATCTGAGGGTGGAGGGGAAGAAGCTGTTCCTGAAATGTTGAGTGTGGGTCTTCAGGCTCCTGTACCTCCTCCCCAATAGCAGTAATGTGAAGAGGGCATGTCCCGGGTGATGAGGGTCCTTAATGATGGACGTCGCCTTCTTGAGGTATCGCCTCTTGAAGGTGTCCTCTATAGCGGGGAGGGTTGTGCTCGTGATGGAGCCGGCTGAGTCTACAACCCTCTGCAGCCTCTTTTGATCCTACTCACTGGAGCCTCCATACCAGGCGGTGATGCAACCAGTCAGAGTGCTCTCCACCGTTCACCTGTAGAAATTTGCAAGAGTCTTTGGTGACGTACCAAATCTCTTCAAACTCCTAATGAAGTAGAGCTACTGATGTGCCTTCTTCATGATTGCATCAATGTGTTTGGCCCAAGATAGATCCTCTGAGATGTTGACACCCAGGAACTTGAAGCTGCTCACCCTTTCCACTGCCGACCCCTCAATGAAGACTGGTGTGTGTTCCCAGTTGTCCATGTCACACTACCACTGCCTGCCCCTCAACCTTCTTCTGTAACCTTCAGCAAACCCTGGGTCTTCAATGAGTTTTGATACTGAGACATCGAACTGACCAATAGTGTCTGAACCATCCTGGTGCCCACTTTGGGGTGCCCTAGAATGTCTAGCTATCTGTAATTCCATGTTATATAGTCACCAAAAGCTTTGAAACTGATTGAAACCACATTCATCTATTATATAGCAGATGGTCTGCACCTTTCAGAACTTCCCAGTATAAGGTTCGTCTCACTACCCACTATCAGGAGCATAGCAACATGTGGTATACAGCAACTTCAGCCTAAGAAATAAACTGAGAGCCCATTAAGAGTTTACCCGATTTTCGACAAATGAGTATCTCCCAACTAATCATGTGAATATTGTAGGAACAAAGACATCTAAGTTTCTGGAGGCAAACTTTCCTCTCTGGGAGATATTAATCACAGTTTTCCTTTCTGTTTTGATCTAAAATAAAACTCCCATTATTGTAAAACTTCCCCATTATTCTACAAACCCAGGCACTAATCCACCGGTAGAATTTCTGATTCTCTTGTTCCACATTTATTGGATTTTCCGATACAACACGAAGTTAAAAAATGGAAAATTGCTGGCTGTCCTCTCTTGCCATTCCCACTGGGAATGTTGTTTTGTAGGGTTGATTTTATTAATGGTGCAGATCTCCCAGGTATAACTCGGCTGACTACATCAAAATGATGTAATTCTCAGTGAGGTCAATGTGTCCAAGCAGTAAGCAAAACATGCTGCCTGAGAACTGTGTCGATCTCACTCAGGAAGTCCAACGGCATAGCTCTGTTTGCACTTATGTTTCACATTTGCTTGTGAAAGTGCAAAACATTCCTTGATGAGGTACCAAAGTTAACCGATTATAACAGTCAGAAAACTGAAAAATCAGGAAAAGCTTAAACAGAGATCTTGAAAGTAATGGAAAACATACTTATCTGCACCCTATCACAGGTAATTCCTCCACCGCACCCCCTTTCTGCTGCTTAAAAACCTGGTTGTTCGAAAGGTTCATTGACCTGAAGCTTTCAGGCTGTTCCTCTCTCCAGGGATGCAACTTAATCTGCTGAATTTTTCTGCTTATGTTTCGGATTTCCATCATCTATGGGTTTTTTTTTGCTCTCTTTCAGATAACGAATGGGTCCAGAAGGGGGGATGTGAGGACGTCTCCACTTATGGTCCATAAGTGAAAGGGAACACCACCACCTGCAGGATCTCCTCCTAGTCACATGTCATCTTGACTTGGAAATATATCACGGTTCATTCGCTGTCACTGGTCTAAATCCTGGAACACTGTGGAAGAACCTTTATGATTCATGAAATTGGATCTCCAACATCTTTTCAAGGCAATAAATGCTGGCCTTGCCAATGATCCCCACATCTTGAAATAAAACAGCAAGAGGGCAAAGAGAAGATAACACTCCGTTCAAAGGGTGGTCAAAGTGTGGAACTTACCGTCACAGGAGGTGGTGCTTTCAGAAGGAAATTAGATGAGTTCATTAGAGAAAAGGGGATAAAGGAGATGCTGAAATGCTTAGTTGAAGCATCTGAAATAAGACGTTACTCTTGAGTCACTGAACATTAGTACAGACTGGCAACAAGTGCCTTGTCTCTGTATATTCTATTCAATAGACTATTTGCTCTCTTTGAAATCTAGATTCATGTAATAGTCACAAATGGGCCATTAAAAGCAATGTTATTTTATAAGTGACCTCTGTGGGTCTAAGGAGCAGATCCTCGTGTGACCTCCATGGGTCTAAGGAGCAGATCCTCATGACCAATGAATTACAAAGCGATGGAAACTCCACCTTACACCATTCCACTCTGATCTGAGGTTCAACTAACAGCCTCTCTTGTTTCCTGCTGGAATTCTTTTTGTCTTCCTCTATTCACCATGTGCAAGGTCATCCATTCTCATCTGCAGCCTATTTGTTTTTATCTTCCAGTCAGCATGCAACTCATCTGTTTCTCTTCAACAGGCCATCTGTTTTCATCTGTAATGTATCCGTTTTCATTTGCATCTCATCGGCACACACTCTGACATTTTTAATGTGCCCGTGACATTGACCCATTGTGGAAACTACTTCAGTTTTGCTTCAGCCTTCTGATTTCCACGTGCAGCAGTTTAAGCTGCTGGCCTGCACTTTCCAAAGTGCTTTCTCAATGTTAGGGAAGCCTCTGGGTGTGACCTCCATTCACTTCCATGCTACTCATTGTGACCTGCCAAAGATTCTTTCTTATTTCTTTCCTACAGAATCAAATGCAGAAATACAGAAGAGTTCAGGTAACACAAGGATTCCTCAGTAGGGAAATGATGGATCAAATGAACAAAGTCGGGGTTGAGTTTATTGTCATATGCACAAGTACCTGTGTGCACAGGTGCAATGAAAAGCTTACTTGCAGCAGCATCACAGGCACATAGCATCAGATAAGCAGCATTTACAAGAAAGACATAAATTAAACATAAAGTATACACAATTTTTACAAGAAAGAACACAATTAGAACTAAAAAAAGTCCATTTTAGTGCAAAGTATTCAAAGTGTTGCTATACTGAGGTAGCGATTAGGGTTGTGTAGGTTGCTTCAATAACTGAATAGTTGAAGGGAAGTAGCTGTTCCTGAACCTGGTGGTGTGGGACTTCAGGCTCCTGTACCTCCTGCCCAATGGTAGCTGTGAGAAGATGGCATGGCCCGGATGGTGGGGATCTTTGATGATGGATGTTGCCTTCTTGAGGCAGCCACCTCCTGTAGATACTACTGATGGTAGGGAGGGATGTGCCTGTGATGTATTGGGCAGAGTCCACTACTGTCTGCAGCTTCTTAAAAGTGGCTTCTTGTATTCAACCACTAAACATGTAGACTATACCTTGCACAATGACAGGAACACAGGAGTACAAATATTTCCTTTTTATAATTCTTCCATTGTTTGGGGGGGATGGCAATCAGGACTAACATTTATTGTCCATTTCTAACTGCCATTGAGATGCTTGTTCAACCTCTTCCCATTGAGAAGTGTGTCCCAATATTTAAACCTAACAATAATGCAAGAATGCCGATATTGTTCGAAGTCCGGATGTTGTGTAACTTTGTGGGGAACCTGCAGGGGATGGGGTTCCTTTGCCGTTGGAGCCTGTTCCTTTGTCCTAGGCCCTCTGGATTAAAGGGTATGAGCTGCAAGGGAAGATTGGACAAACTTGGGTTGTTCGCCCTGGAGTGTCAGAGGCTGAGGGGAGACATGATGGAGGTTTTTAAAATTGTGAGCGGTATAGATAGGGTGGACAGTCAGAATCCTTACCCCAGGGTAGAAATGTTGAACACCAGTGGACATGCTTTTAAGGTTGGTGGTGGGGGGAAGTTTAAAGGTGACGTGAGGGGCAAGGTTTTTATGGTAGGTGCCTGGAGTGGGTTACCAGGGGTAGCAGTGGAAGCAGGCAGTTTGGTGGAGTTTAAGAGGTTTTCGATAGACACATGAATATGAAGGGAATGGAGGGATGTGGATGATACACAGGAGGAGGACATTTAGTATAAATCGTCATCAAGATCGGCACAACATCGTGGGCCGAATGGCCTGTCCAGTGCTGTACTGTTCCATGTTCTATGTGTCCATCTTGGTAGTAGATCGTAGGTTTGGGAGCTGATGTGTTTGGTGTAGGTGGCGAGAGTTTGGAAGGTTGAGAGAGAGAGACTGGAGAAGCTGGGGTTGTTCTCCTAGCAGCAGAGAAAATTCAGAGGTAATTTCATAGCCCAAAATCACGAGGAGCTGTGCTCAAAGCAAAAGTTGAAACTGCTTCTAGTTGTAGAAGGCTCAGGTGTCAGAAAACACAGATTCAAAGTAACTAGCCAAAGAACTACAAATAGGACGAGTGAAAAATTTTGAACGGTGAGACATAAGGCAAGCATGGTAGTGTAGCGGTCACTGTCTGTAAGGAGTTTGTACGTTCTCCCCGTGTCTGAGTTGGTTTCCTCCGGGTGCTCCGGTTTCTTCCCACATTCCAAAGACGTACAGGTTAGGAAGCTGTGGGCATGCTATGTTGGCACCGGAAGCGTGGCGACACTTGCGGGCTGCCCCCAGAACACTCTACGCAAAAGATGCATTTCACTTGTGTTTCGATGTACATGCGACTAATAAAGAAATCTTATAATGATGTGAAATGCATTGTCTAAAGTTGCAAGAAAAAGATAATTTTCAAAAGAGAACTGGAAGCCGGGAAAACTAAGGAGTCATGGGGCAAGAAGAAGACTGGGAGAAATGGGATAGATTTAATAAATGGGTTGGCACGGGCCTGACGGGCTGAACAGTGTCTGTGATCCTATGAATTTCAGGAGCACAGATATTGTGAGCCTCAGCTTGTCGCATGACATGGAAGGCAAGTATTGAAAGCATGTTGTTAAGCCAGGGTAAAGGGAACTATTGAATTGCATTGGAGGTCTGTTCTGCTCATTGAAAGAGCTAAGTCGCTCCCTAGTCACTAATCTTACAGCCTCCAATTACTCAGAAGCAGTGAAAAAAAAACAGTAGAATCTTTATAATCCAGGTTGTGTTCTTTTTCTGATATGTAGTCATTTATCTCCTCACTTTAGAGAACATTGTACAATACTGTGGATAAATTGGATAGTAGAAACCAGAACCAAAAAACTACAAGTGCTCAAAATCTGGAAATAGAATTTGGAATAAAACTAAATTCTGGAAAACCAAATTCCCTGAAGCCAGCATCTGTGGAGAGAGAAACAGTTAACCTTTCATCAGAACATTGGCTCAAACATTGCCTCTGCTTCTCTCTCCACAGATGCTGCCTGACCAGTTGAGCATTTCGAAAGCTTTCTGTTTTATTAAGGAGACCAGAACTTGTGGGTTAAAGTCAGCAGAATAGGGATAGAGTTCAACTTGGAGATGGTGCAGAATTGGCCAGGAAAGACAAGGGAGGGGTGAGAGGTGGGACGGGGGTGGAGGTGGCCGGGGGGGGGGGGGTGTTGTGGGGAGAGAGTGTGCTGCACATTTGCTTTAGCTGATGCCCATTGATTGCCATGCCTCTGCTATTTTCATCGCTAAGTCTATTGAGATTTCATTGCTCTGGCCATGTAGAAATTTATTACCATTTTTCCATTTACTGAAAATATTTTCCTTCACTCGAGTGGTTACACAAACCACGATTGTATTACACAGAAATTAAGAGGTTACAGTATGTTTTGATTGAATCGTTAAAGCTATTAAGAATGATAAAGTGCATAAAGAGAAGTGAGGAAGCAAGCTGAGGTTAGTCGATATTTGCTCTTCGCAAATGGCAGTTATTGCCAGGTAATTTGTTGTATTTAACTCCAAGATTATCAAGCAAAATCATTGCAAGCTTCAAAATGAGTGGCAGGACAGGTTGAAGGAGCCAAGTGGCCTCCTGCTGTGCCAATGGTTTTACATTTTCTTTGCAGATGCAAAATAGTAAAACTCTTGCTTTTTAAAAAAAATTCAAGCAGCTATTAATAGTGTGCACAGCCACAGCACATAATACACCATACCACACATTGTGAATAAAATATAAGATTGCACTGTGAAAAAATAATTAAATCGCACTCTGTGTCCCTATTATCTTGCCAAATGCACAAAATGTGCCATTTTTATTTACAATATCTGCTAATTATCACTGACAGTTATTGTTATATATGGTACCATTTCAATGTTCACATTTTTACAGAGACGGAGCCCTAAACATGCTTGGAATGTCATTTAACTTTATTTTTCAATTAATGTCCCACATTTCAGCTCATGCCTCAGTGTTAGCAGTTTCTTTATAAATTAAAAGAAAAATACACACTCAATTAAATCAGGCAAGGTGCCCAAAGCTTCCAGAATAAATGTTACACAAGGAAACACCAAGCTGGACTGACATAATGTGAGCATGTTATGATCATAGAGATAGGAGTATAACATGTCTTGTAAACACAAGAGACTCAGGAAACAATAGCTTCAAAATAAAGATTTGTAAAGAATCCAACTCTAGAGTTTATGAATACCGGATAAGATAAGATATTTATTTATTAGTCACATGTACATCGAAATACACAGTGAAATGCATCTTTTGCGTGGAGTGTTCTGGGGGCAGCCCGCAAGTGTCGCCACCCTTCCGGCACCAACGTAGCATTCCCACGACTTCCTAACCCATGTGTCTTTGGAATGTGGGAGGAAACCGGAGCACCCGGAGGAAAACCACGCAGACACGGAGAGGACGTACAAACTCCTTACAGACAGACAGCCACTAATAAATCGAACAGGGAGGAAAAGAGATAAAAGGTTTACTCAAAGAGTTGGACAAGATAGAACTCAGTACTACAAAGATGGGGCAGGGTAGAAGAACTGATGCACTTAAGGGGAAGTTGGATATACACTTGCGGAAGGGAAGGATGGAAAGATATATTGATAGAATGAGATAAAGAATGGTGGGAGGAAGTTTGTGGGAGCATAGGCAGCAATTTGCGCAAAGTGACCTGTTTCTGTATTACAAGCACTCTGTACAGCTCTATGAAAAGACCTGCTCCAAGTGATACAGGTGACACATGATGCAAGTACGTAAACACCTTAAGGGAGACATGTATCCTCCCTTTCTCGTGGAGTTCAGTGGTGAAAATAGACCCTTTTAGACTTCTTTTTACAAAATTATTCAGATTCAGAGATCCTGTGGCAAAAAAATGATTGATTTTGCAACAAGTCTGAAAGCAGACTCACTGAGAATTAAAAGCTTGTTGTCAGAGAGATTTATATCACTGAGTAACTATTCAATCCAACAGAACATCAGTGGACCAGATTCAAATAAAAAAGCAGAAAGTAAACAAGGGAAATGTTTCGAATTCCTCTGGATTAATGGTCCAGCCACTGAAGAAGTTTAACTCCTCAAATGCCAAATAAAATTAACCTTATGTTGATAATATTTTCCACAGGTATCCAGTGCTCTGTGCAATATAAAGCCATGTAAAGGCTTCAATTATACTGCACCTTCTGTGCTTCCTCGGGATGTACTTAATCGTTCCGCAGTCAGTGTAACATTGTTGAAAAATTGCTGGAAATGGTTGAGGCAGCTTCAACGGTAACATTTAAGAAGCACTTGGATAGATACATGGAGGGGGCAGGGCTTGGAGGGATATGGGCCGAACACAGGAAATTGGGACTAGCTGGGTGGGCACCATGGTCGGCATGGACTGGTTGGGCCGAAGGGCCTGTATCCATGCTGTGTTGCTCCATGACTCTTATGGCAAAGTCATTAGATAATGGTTGCATCATCACTTTTATGGAAATATTGGTTGAGTATTGACCAGAGAGATCTCTCCTTCAAAGCTATACCATGGAGTATTTCATATCCTTTTGAGAAACCAGACAGGATCTTGATTCTGTCCCACACACAAGTCGGCACCTCCAGTGGTACAGTACTCTCTCGGCAGAGCACTGGGTGGTCAGCATAGCCCATTATCTAAGTTCCCTGCAGTGGGACTTGAACCTTCCGCCCCATGGAGAAAAATGTGTCAACAGTCAAGCCAAGTAGTGGAGCAAAGAGAACGTAAGTGAATTCATCAGTCCGTTTGGTACTGATCTACGAAATAAGGGACATTTTAAGACAAAAAGGGGGCTGTGCAGTAAAGTGGATTAAAACAGTGTCTTGAATCTAAATCAGATCCAGCATTGACTGAGGGACCAATGTTCCTCTGTCTCTGATGAATACAAATCAGGATTTTCTGATCAATGCTCCTTTAACCTTTGCTGTTAACATAAGATCGGTTGGAAAATCTGAACTGGCAAAGTGAAGTTAGAATCCAATTAACAATACATGATCTGAAACATAAACTCCATTTCTCTTTCCACAGACACTGCTGAGTGTTTCCAGCATTTTCTGTATTAATTTCAGATTTGCAGCATCTGCAGATTTTTAACAAAGTGTGTGCAACTTGTCGTAATACAACACTTTACCATGAGAATCAGAACTTCTCTGTAACTGTAACACTATATTCTGCATTCTGTTATTGCTTTTCCCTCGATGTACTGATGTGATGAAATGATCTGTATGGATGGCATGCAAAACAAAATTTTTAGCTGGACCTCGGTACATGTAACAAGAGTAAACCAATTCATCAATCTGCCAATCTTTGATGGACGCTTCAGGGAGAAATGTTGTCCTTGGCTGTCCGCACTAAATGCTTCTGGAAGCATTGGCTGTCAGTTATATTCATCTTCCCACAGTGTCATCAATGAAAGGAGCGTATGGCCCACTCAGAAGCACTTGGGGTTACCAGCTAGAGACTAATTTCTGCCCTTGGATTAAGAAATGGTATGCCCAGAACTGGACTGGCAAGCACTAAGTTATTCAATTCCTAAAGTAGGTGGGAACGGTATTGGTGACTTGCTAACTTCTGTGTGGCTGTTGGCACTGTGTGTGCAGAGATTTAACTGATCAACTCACAAGATCCAAGTGTGACTGATATTAGGTAGAGGTGATTCTACCCTCTAGACAGCAGAGGTGACTTTAGACTTGTGTCTCCACTGCTGAAGTGGATGGATGGATAATTCACCGCTGTGATATTGGCCTCCAGAAAATGTTTCTCTAGCTTGGAGCCACAGATCAAAAATTTGGTTCCTTCATCTGTCCAAGATGGTATATATCTGGAGGATTACAGAGTTATTAAAAGTGTGACAAAAACCAAAAATATAAGCTCCAGATGCCAAGACAATGTTTCACTGAAAGCTCCTGGAAAACCAAAGGATGTCTAAAAATTGCACCTTTGAACTGTCTCGCCCAATATTTACCTCCCAATCAACATTGCAAAAGCAGTCCATCAACATGGTGCCATTAACAGCATTTTCTGTCTTTATTTCAGATTTCTAGCATCTGCATTGTTTTGCTTTAGGGTTAATGTATTTCTGTTTGTGGGAGCTTGCTGTGCTCAAATTGGCTGCTATGATTCCAATATTCCGATGGTGGCCTCTGCTTTGGAAGTGCTTCACTGGGAATACCTGAGGTTATGTAAGTCTGTCTCTTTCTCCCAGGTAACTCCATGTCTTCGACAGTGAAATCCTCCACTAGTAAGTGGGTTAAAAAGAGTGACTCCATCTGGACACAGTGGGAACAATACAAACGAGAGGTGAAGTAATAGTTTGGTGGAGGATTTATAACTCCAGGGTCTGTGAAACTATATAGTTAAAATAACAACCAAATAGAGCAACGTAGCAATGTGTTTATTTTGGGTTAATGGAACTACCCATCAACAAGGTTCAAATCCAGATCTCTTGGATATATTTTATCTTGACAGCTTAACAGTGCAATTTATCTTCAAATGCAGATCATTGTCCTGTCATAATTCATGAGGAAGGCTGTACTGTTTAAGAAGAGAGAAATCAAACCCAATCAAATTTTTGATTCATTTAATCATTTATGCAGTGAATTTTCAAGAATGCCTGAGTAATGGTTTACTTGTGTTTCTGATGTCCTTTCCGGTAACTCAGCCTCCTGATGGATTATGACACATTTGTGAGCCAGGTGGAAGACCCTACAGAATTATTATCCTGTCATACCCAATTCATGTCCATAAAATGAAGGCAACAAGGCTCGATTTCCAGGCCGAAACAATTTCATACAAGAATCCTCCTTGATGATGTAGAGGATTTCTTTCAGTGAGACCTGAATCACTTTCATGGAAAAAAAACCCTTTGCAAACTCTTGTGACATGGAAGCTGCGTGAAGACTAAAACTTCTGGCTCAACATCCTTTGGCGCATCCTCACAGATATAACTCTTTCCTCTTCTGCTAGAGGTGATATCAGCTCTATGCTTGGTTCTTGAACCAACCTGCACAACCTAATCACTACCTCAGTACAGCAACACTATGACCACTTTGCACTACAATGGACTTTGTTTTTGTTGTTAACTTATGTTTTTCTTGTGAATGTTGTGCACCTGATGCTATGTGCCTGTGATGCTGCTGCAAGTTTTTCATTGCACCTGTGCATACACGTACTTGTGCATGTGACACTAAACTTGACTTTAGAACATGGAAACATAGAAAAACTACAGCACAATTCAGGCCGTTCGGCCCACAAAGCTGTGCCGAACATGTCCCTACCCTAGAAATTACTAGGCTTACCCATTATTTTACTCAGCTCCATATACCTATCTAATAGTCTCTTGAAAGACCCTATCGTATCAGCCTCCACCACTGTTTCTGGCAGCCCATTCCATGCAATCACCACTCTCTGAGTAAAAAACTGACTCCTGACATCTCCTCTATATCTACTCCCCAGCACCTTAAACCTATGTCTTCTTGTGGCCACCATTTCAGCCCTGGGGAAAAGCCTCTGACTATCCACCTGATCAATACCTCTCATCATCTTGTACACCTCTGTCAGGTCCCCCCTCATCCTCCGTCTCTCCAAGGAGAAAAGGCCGAGTTCCCTCAACCTGCTTTCATAAGACATACTCCGCATTCCAGGCAGCATCCTTGTAAATTTCCTCTGCACCCTCTCTATGGCTTCCACATCTTTCCTGTAGTGAGGCGACCAGAACTGAGCACAGTACTCCAAGTGGGGTCTGACCAGGGTCCTATATAGCTGCAACAATACCTCTCGGCTCCTAAATTGAATTCCCCGATTGATAAAGGACAATACACCATATGCCTTCTTAACCACAGAGTCAACCTGCACAGCTACTTTGAGCACTCTTTGGTTTTGACTTTGGTCTAACTAATTGGTCTCCAATCAAAATTTGCAGCTGAATTTAAACTTAGCTTGACTACTTCTGTTCTGAAATACAATTTACAAAATAATTGGCGATGAACAAAATGCTGACAGTGACATTTATTTATCAAACAGATGAATATTGGCTTTATCCATTCGTCCAGGAAACATTGCAAAGCTTAAAGAAAACAGACCAAGGAATGCTTGGTGAAGCCAATTTTATAGAACATAGAACATAGAACAGTACAGCACAATGGGCCCTTCGGCCCACAATGTTGTGCCGACATAGCTAATCCCTTCTGCCTGCAGAATGCCTGTATTCTTCCATTTTCCTCTCATTCATGTGCCCATCCAACCTCCTCTTAATAAAATATTCTATTAGATTGCCCGGTGCAAAGATTCTCTGATATGATTTGACACAGAGGTCATATTCTCAATGGTGAATGAAATTAAAAAAACACTGCAGATGCTGGAAATCTGAAATAAAAACAAAAAGTACTGGAAACACTCAACAGGTCAGGCAGCACCTGCGGAGAGAAAATCAGGGTTAAAGTTTCAGGTCCAAGATGTTTCATCAGAACTCTGCTAAGAGAATTAAAGGGGAGTTAATGGGCATGTGAGAGAGTACTGATTACAGGAAAATAAATGGGCGAATAGGATTGACGGAAAAGCAGTGGTAGTTGACATAGGATCAATGGGCCAAATGGCCTCATTCTCTATGATAATAAATATAAAATTTGCTCAAGAGATTGTGTTAATAGCAGAGAAACAAAGGACTGCAGATGCTGGAACCTAGATGACAAAATCAACAAGATGCTGGAGGAACTCAGCAGGTCAGACAGCGTCCGTGGAGAAAAGCAGACGGTCAACGTTTTGGGTCAGGACCCTTCTTCAGGACTGAATATAGGAAAAGGGGAAGCCCGATATATAGAGGGGGGGGGGGGGGGGGGGGTGGAGCAGAGCAGTGATAGGTGGACAAAAGAGGGGGGGTGGGGTGGACACAAGGTGGTGATAAGTAGATGCAGGTAAGAGATAGTGATGGGCAGGGGTGGGGGAGGAGGGGAGAGCAGATCCACCGGGGGATGGGTCAAAGGTAAGGAGGCAGGTGCCCCATGGGAGGACAGGAGAAGGTGAGAGAAAAATAAGAGAGATAGGTTAGGAAAGGGAAGAAAAGTAGAGGCAAGGTCGGGGGAGGTGGGGGGTGGGGGGTCAGTTCACTTAAAGTGGGAGAGTTTGATGTTCATGCCGTTAGACTGTGCAGTCCCAAGACGGAAAATGAGGTGCCGTTCCTCCAGTTTGCGTTTGGACTTCTCCTGGCAATGGAGGAGGCCGAGGACTGAGCTTAACAGTCAATGAAGTATTTTTGAAATGCAGTCACTGTTGTAATGTAGCAGCCAGAGACAGGCAATACATGCACTGTAAGATCCCACAAGAAGTCCAGAAAGTACATAAGTTTTTTACTGATGCTGGTCCTTGACACCAGGGAGGTCTCTGGAATCTCTGGAGATCTTTAGAAATCTGTAGAAATCTCTACTCCAGGGAGCCATAGGTGGAGTCGATCAAAGTCAATAGATTCATAGAGCCATAAAATTATACAGCACGGAAACAGGCCCTTTGGCCCAACTTGCCCATGCTGACCAAGATGTCAACCTACACCAATCCGGTTTGTCTGCATTTATTCCATACCCTAATTAACATTTCCTATCCATGTTTATGTCCATACACCCACCACCCTCCGTATGAAAACCTTACCTTTAAGGTCCCCTTTAAATCTTTCGCTTTTCAACTTAAACCCATAGAAGATCAAATTTGAAGGCAGAATACAAGGTTAATGGCAGGACTCTTAGCTGTGTGGAGGAACAGAGAGATCTTGAGGTCCACATCCATAGATCCCTCAAGGTTGCCGTGCAGGTCAATAGGGTTGTTAAGAAGGCGTATGGAGTGTTGGCCTTCATTCGTCAGGGTTCAAGAGCCGCGAGGTGATGTTGCAGCTCTATAGAACTCTGGTTAGACCACACTTGGAGTATTGTGTTCAGTTTTGGTTGCCTCATTGTAGGAAGGATATGGAAGCTTTAGAGAGGGTACAGAGGAGATTTACCAGGATGCTGCCTGGATTGGAGAGCATGTCTTATGAGAATAGGTTGAGTGAGCGAGGGCTTTTTGGAGAGAAGGAGGATGAGAGGTGACTTGATAGAGGTGTACAAGATGACAAGAGGCATAGATCGAGTGGACAGTCAGAGACTTTTTCCCAGGGCAAAAATGGCTCACACGAGGGGGCATAATTTTAAGGTGATTGAAGGAAGGTATAAGGGGGATGTCAGAGGCAAGTTTTTTACACAGAGAGTAGTGGGTGCGTGGAACGCACTCCCGGCAGAGGTTGTGGGGACGGATACATTAGGGACATTTAAGAGACTCTTAGATAGGCACATGAATCACAGAGAAATGGAGGGTTATGTGGGAGGGAAGGGTGAAGTAGATCTTCGAGGAGGATAAAATGTCGGCGCAACATTGTGGGCCGAAGGGCCTGTACTGTGCTGTAATATTCTATGTTCTATGTTCTATGCCCTCTAGTTTTAGACTTTCCTACCCTGGGAAAAAAGACTGTGATTATCTACTCTGTTTATGCCTCTCAAGGTGACCCCTCAACCTCCTTCACTCCAGAGCAAACAGTGCCAGTCTATCCGGATGCTCCTGATAACTCAAGCTCTCCAGTCCAGGCAACATCCTTCTGAATTTGTTTTGCACCCTCTCTAGCTTAATATTAATTTCTAGATGATAAGGGCCCAAAGAATTGATTGTGGACTTCAGGAGGGGAAGTCGAGAGAACACACACCAGCCTTCATTGAAGGATCAGCGGTGGAAAGGGTGAGCAGCTTCGTGTTCCTGGGTGTCAACATCTCAGAGGATCTATCCTGGGCCCAACACATTGATGCAATCATGAAGAAGGCACGTCAGCGGCCCTACTTCATTTGGAGTTTGAGGAGATTTGGTATGTCACCAGTGACTTTTGCAAATTTCTACAGATGTACAGTGGAGAGCATTCTGACTGGTTGCATCACCACCTGAAATGGAGGCTTCAATGCACAGGATTGAAAGAGGCTGCAGTGGGTTGTAGACTCAGCCAGCTCCATCATGGGCACAACCCTCCCCACCATCGAGAGCATCTTCAAGAGGCAATGCCTCAAGAAGGTGGCATCCATCATTAAGGACCCTCACCATCTGGGACATGCCCTCTTCACATTATTATGGGAGGAGGTACAGGACCCTGAAGGCCCACAGTCAATGATTCAGGAACAGCTTCTTCACCTCTGCCGTCAGATTTCTGAACGATCCATGAACCCATGAACACGACTTCATTATTCCTCTTTTGCACTATTTATTTATTTTTGTAACAGATTAATTTTTATGTCTTTCACTGTTACTGCTGCCGCAAAACAACAAATTTCATGACATGTCAGCGATAATAAACCAGTTCTGAAGGTTTGCAAAGAAGAGACAGGAAAGGGGAGTTGAAGCCAAAAATTAGATTAGACAAGAATTTATTGAATGGTGGAGGAGACTGAGATCTGATGCCCACTCCTCTCCTTTCTCGTGTTTCTGTGTCATGGGACTTTAACACACTGGAGAGAAAAGGAGGCCTTGGTTTAACATCTCATTCGAGAGACAGTTCTGATTCACACCTATTTTGTAGTCAATTTCAATCCAATGATTCAGAAAATCATAGAACATTTCCAACACGGAATAAGGCCATTCAGCCCATCTTATCTGTGCTTGTTTTTAAAACCCAGCCTACTCTGAACTTACAGTTTTTGTTCCATGGGTCTGCTGGTGATTGGTCTTGAAGTAAATTCAGTGTGAATTCTAATTGTAAATGGAGGTCAGAATTAGAACATAGAACAGTACTGCACAGGAACAGCCCCACCATGTCTGTGCCAATAATTCCAATACCCCTTTTATTTCCAACTTGAAATGAAGTCTATAGTTCTGAACACAACCAAAGAAACCTCTGATTCTGTCAACCAACAGTTATGAAATTTCGTTCTGTTGCCATTTCACTAATGTGCGAGACACACATGATTTCAAGTTCAATGGGATTCATTTGGACTTGTTTATCTTTCTGGCATCACATGCCACAGAATCAGCACTGCTTTAGTTATTTGTCTTCTGCAGCAGTTATAAAAAGATTCTCATAGTTCAAAAAGAGGTTAAGATAATTTACGAATGCAAATTATCAGAAGGGTACAATTTGGGTTCAGAGAACCGCATTGCACAGAAGTAGACAATTAAGCCCATTTTTTCTTGTTCTAGCTTGTTGAAAGAGTTACAGAATTAGGTCCCCTGACCTTTTTACCCATAGATGTCTCCCTTCCGATATTTATCCAATCTCTTGTTGCAAGGTCCTGTTGAGTTTACTCTCACCTCTCCTTTCAAGCAACACATTCCAGATCATGAAAAATTACAGTGTAAAGAAAAATGTTTACTGACCTCACCTCCACTGAAATCTGTGGCTACGGGTTCCTGAACTTAATGCACTCAAAGTTGTTTCTCCTTCCTTACTTTGCCAAGACACTGCATGGTCTTGAATGCCGATGTCTGTTCTCAACATTCCTCATCACTTCACTTTTGGATTTCAGTCAAATAACACAACCTCCAATCGGGTGGTAGCTCTCAGTACTGCACTGGAGCATCAGTCTGGCATTCTGGGAGTCAAGTTCCTGGAGTGGGACCTGAATCCCCAAATAACTGACCAGGAACCAAGTACTTTTTCCCAGGGCGACAATGGCTAACACGAGATGACATAATTTTAAGGTGATTGGAGGAAGGTATAAGGGGGATGTCAGGGGTGTTTTTTGCACAGAGAGTGGTGGGTGCGTGGAACGCACTGCTGGCAGAGGTTGTGGGGGCAGATACATTAGGGACATTTAAGAGAATCTTAGATAGACACATGAATGATAGAGAAATGGAGGGCTATGTGGGAGGGAAGGGTTAGATAGATCTTAGAGCAGGATAAAATGTCGGCACAACGTTGTGGGCCAAAGGGTCTGTACTGTGCTGTAGTGTTCTATGTTCTGTGTTCAAGAGTGCAATTCACTGAGCAGCAGATGAACTCGTTGTCATTGAGTCAGGCAGCATAGAAACAGGCCCTTCGGCCCAACTCGTCCATGACAACCAAGTTCCCTAATGGAGCTACTCCTATTTGCCTGCATTTGAACCATATCCCACTAAACTTTTCCTCTTCATGTTGCTGTCCAAATGTCTTTTAAATGCTGTTATTGTAGCTGCCTCTGCCACTTCCTCTGGCAGCTCATTCCATATACCCACTGTGTGAAAAAGTTGCTCCTCAAGGTCCCTTTCAAATCTTTCCCCTCTCACCCTAAACCTGTGCCCTCCAGCTTTGGACTCCCCTACCCTGGGGAAAAGACTGTGTGCATCCACCCCATCCATGTCCCTCATGATTTTATAAACTGCGCTGGCACAGTGGTGTAGCGGTTAGCGTAACGCCATTACAGCATCAGCGACCCGGGTTCAATTCCCGCCACTGTCTGTAAGGAGTTTGTACGTTCTCCCCGTGTCTGCGTGGGTTTCCTCCGGGTGCTCTGGTTTCCTCCCACATTCCAAAGACGTACAGGTTAGGAAGCTGTGGGCGTGCTATGTTGACGCTGGAAGCGTGGCGACACTTGCGGGCTGCCCCCAGCACATTCTGAAGTAACGCAAAAAGACATTTCACTGTGTGTTTTGATGTACATGTGACTAATAAGTAAATATCTAATATCTAATCTAATAAATATCTAAGCCTCTATACTGTCACCCCTCAGCCTCCTATGCTCCAGGGAGAAAAGTTCAATGCAAGCATTTTAAGTACCCCCTCCATACTCCCCGGTGCGATGTGGGGTAGGAGGAGGGACAGAGATGCAAATGGTTAAAATCAGGTCACCAATTTCATGGAACCTGATTGAAGTGGTGTTTCACCTGACTTACCAACAACTCCAGTTTCCTCTCAGACTCCATAATGATTCTGTATCTCATTTTACATCTGGAATTCTGTGATAATTACATGGATTTTCGGTAGAGAACTGTAAGGGAGAAGAAACTGAGAGAGCTGTACTGAGGAAAATCTTCCCGATATCAAATATGCTGTACAATATACTGAATAATTAATATTTTTATCACCCTACAATGATTAGAATCCTAGTCACTGAACAGAGGTTCTGAGAAATTCATATTTTCCTTCTTGTATTACAAAATATAAGATGTAGCTTTGAAAGATCAACACACAACTTCTTGTCTGTCTACCTACAGATAAACAGGTGGAAAATTCTTACTTCATTGAATCCAGAACATGAAAAAAGGATTTTTCTCCTCGCCTTCAGGGAGAATCAAATCAAAGATTGCACAGAACTCCGAAATATTTTATAATTTGGTGTGTTAAAGCAGTGAGAATGAAGCTTGTACCTGCATGTAATTCTCTGCCCAAAGCACCTCATTAAGTACGGGATAAACCTCATAAAAACCTTTAAGCTAGACGAGGTGCACAAAAGCTGTTTTTGTGGACTGATTTAGCCTAAGGCTGTGGAAGTTACAGTTAGTAGATAATGTAAGGTGAGTACCTAAAAACAAACAAGAAAAAGAGGTTTAGTAATGACATCCATGTAGAATCAGGGATCTACAAAATCGTTTATTATAAATCAAAGTGTACAGAATCAAAAATCCATTTTAAATAAAAAAGAGAAAATGCAGGAAACACTCAGCATGTCAAGCAGCATGTGAGAACAGAGAAACGAAACTAATGTTTCAGGTGGATGACCTTTCATTGGTGGCATTTCTTGTGAAAGATCGTCAAACTGAGATGTCGACTCTGATAATAAAAACAGGTGCTGGAAACACTCAACAGGTCAGGCAGCATCCGTGGAGAGAGAAATAGAGGTTCAGGTCCCAGACCCATTCTGACAAAATATTTACTGTTCTTATTTCAGATTTCTCGCATCTGCAGTTTTTTTAAAAATAATTGTTAATTGATTTATTATTGTCACCTGCACTGAGATGCAGTGAAAAGCTTTGTTTTGCATGTCATCCATACAGATCATTCCATGTATAAGTACGTCAAGGTAGTACAAAAGGAAAACAATAACAGAATGCAGAATATAGTGTTCCAGTTACAGAGAAAATGCAATGCAGGTAGACAATAAGGTGCAAGGGCCATGATTGAGAAATCAGGAGTTCTTTATTGTACAAGAGGTTTGTTCAAGAGTCTTATAACAGCAGGATAAAAGCCATCCTTGAGCCTGGTGGTGTGTGTTCTCAAGTTTTTATATCTTCTGCCTGATGGAAGGGGGAGAGAAGAGAGAATGTCCGGGCTGGGGTCTTTGACTATGTTGGTTGCTTTCCCGAGGCAGTAGACAGAGTCAATGGAGGGGAGGCTGGTTTTTGTAATAGACTGAGCTGTGTTCACAACTCTCTGCAGTCTCTTGCGGTCTTGGGCGGAGCAGTTGCCATACCAAGCCGTGATGCATCTGGATAGGATGCTTTCTATGGTGCATCTGTAAAAATTGGTGAGGGTCATCGGGGGCAAGCTGAATTTCTGTCACCTTCTGAGGAAATAGAGGCATTGGTGTGTTTTCTTGGCTGGACCAGGACAATTTGTTGGTGAGATTTACACCCAGGAGCTTGAAGCTCTCAGATACGTTGGAGGTAGGTTCTTCTGTGCCTTCAAGGGGAAATTGTATAAATACATGGTGGAGAAAAAATTGCAAGGCTCCAGAGAAAGGGTCAAGGAGTGGAACTGGAGATTTGCTTTGGTAGAGAGCCATCACAGACACAATAGACAGGACGACCTTTGTCTGTGCTGTAACCATTCTAAGATAGAAAGATGTAGATGTGTGAGTAAATACAGCAGAGGATGGAAATGGATGTTGACTGAGATACAATGGGGATAAGGCGGGAAGCTCTCTTAGTCACAGTGCTCCATATTTCATATTTTAGGCAACGATTTATGCGAATCTATTTAAAGAACCATATTATAATTTTATCCACACAGTTGGAAGGACAGGAAAGGATTACAACTCAGGCATCGCTTCTAACCTCGAAAGTGGGTCAACAGAAGCATGATGAATTATGTCATGTGCAGCTCAGCTGAAGAATGTGAAACAGTATATTCTTGTACCCAAGGCTCCACTCCTTCTCACAGGCAGTGACACAGAGCAGTCTAGCCTCATCGCTGTCCTCTGCTGCTTCTGGAGAGACTTGTCTGAGCCAGTTTAGCTCACTATGTACTGTGTTTGAGGCCAGAGGGTTAAAAGCTCGGTTTTAACCTTGGTGACCAGTGGTCAGTAGACCAAGCCTTTTTAGCTGAGTGGGAGGGAGAGGGAGAAGGGGAAAATATATACAGGGGGAGAGTGCAGAGGAAGAGGATGGAGAGAGGCAGAGGGAGGAAAGAGGGAGGGAAGGGAGAAAGCAGGAGGGAGAGGTGAGGGAGATGGATTTAGGAGGAGTAGGAAGTGGGAAGAGAGAGAAGATTAGAGGGAGGTGACAGATGGGGAGGTTTGTCAAAGTCGAGTTTATTATCATGTGCACAAGTCCATGTGTGCACAGGTGCAATGAAAAACTTACTTGCAGCAGCATCACAGGCACATAGCATCAGATAAGCAGCATTCAAAAGGAAATCATAAATTAAACATAAATTAGACACAATTTTTGCAAGAAAGGACACAATTAAAATAAAAAGAAAACAAGATCCATTTTAGTGCAAAGTGATCAAAGCGGCCATAGTGTTGCTGAACTGTAGGAGGAAGTGAGGGACGAGGGGAGGAAGAATTGGGTGAGGAAGCCAGAGGGGATGGAGAAGGAGGTGGGAGAGAGGAAGACAGGGAGGGAGATGGGGAGAAGAATGAAGCTAAGATGTGGAGCAAGTTCGCTGGTGTATAAGGGAGTGGGGGAAGTCAGGCAAGAGGGAGCTACGCAGAGGCAAGGGAAAGTGAGAGTGAGGAGATAGCAGGTCATTTATTAAACAGACAGTCACCAAAGTAATTGCAGAAAGCTTTAGAACTTGTAATAGGACTTGCAGAATCTTGTATGAAGTGGAAGAAGATGGTGGATTGTATAAAGGTAGGTCAATAATGTTGTTGGATATTACACATCGGTGGACAAACAGGGATTACGACCCAGCCAAATGCCTCTTTGTTTCCTGATACCTCATGGGAGACAGTATTGGGATTTTCACCAGTTTGGAGCTGTTACTGCAATGAAATAAGCAGGGCATTGGATGATTGACAGGAATTGAAATAGGTTGAGACAGGGAATACTTGGAAATAAAAATAGCACTGCCATGCCTATTCAATGGAAAACATCCAGTGTGCCTTTGAAACTGTGCAGCTGTATCCCATTGTCAGTGGTCCATGCACTTGTAATTCATCAATAGATGTCTTCTGCTTGAAGGGCAAAGCATCATTCTACCTGTGTGAGGAGTGCTGTACTTCAGACAAAATCATTAACATTGTGAAATACTTGACAGGGCAGCAAAGAAAGAGAGAGAAGGGAGGTACTGAGCCTTTCCTGAGCTCACAGCAAGAACATTACATTTATGCCAATTACTGTTGACCCACTCTACAACTGCCATCTGGAGTAATATCAGACTGGCTGCCTGACACTGATAGAGGTGTTGTCTGCCTGAACCAGTATCTACACACGTTTGTAGGGAATGCAATAGCAGTATAAAGCATGAGGCAGTGTCCACAAGCAAATCAAATATAGAGACAAAATATAGAGATTGCAGAGGCCGGTATCTGAAGCAAAAATCAAACTGTTGGAGGAACTCAGCGGGTCAGGCAACATCTGTAGAGGGAAATTAAGAGGAATAGATAGAGTGGACAGCCAGCGCCTCTTTCCCAGGGCACCAATGGTCAATACAAGAGGGCATGGCTTTAAAGTAATGGGTGGGAAGTTCAAGGGAGATATCAGAGGAAGGTTTTTTACCCAGAGAGTGGTTGGGGCATGGAATGCGCTGCCTGGGGCGGTGGTGGAGGCAGGTACATTCATCAAGTTCAAGAGATTACTAGATAAACATATGGAGGAATTTATAATAGAGGGATATGTGGGAGGAAGGGGGTTAGATAGTCTTAGACGAGGTCTAAAGGTCGGCACAACATTGTGGGCTGAAGGGCCTGTATTGTGCTATACTGTTCTATGTATGAAATGGACAGTTGACATTTCAGATCAAGACCTTAAGTACGTGTACTTCAGACGTGGCCATTCGTTCACGTGAGCCCCCTCCTCACCCCTTCACCACACCTTTCCATTCCTCTCCACTTTACCAATTTTCCTGATGGTTGCATCTTTACTATTCATGTCAATTACTCTCACGGTGGTGGCTTCTTTGGGTAAATAAGATCCTTTAGAATTCACTGTGGGATTTACTTAAGGTCACCTTTGCTCTTGTTCCAGTATCACTGATCACTGGAAAGACTGCCTTGCCATACCCATCAAACCATTTCAGAACCAGGTCACCCTTAAATCTATTCTTTGCCCTCAGCTATGGTATTATTCTGCCGAAACTTTACTGAACATTCTCCACGATCTTGCACGTGTACATACAAGCGCATCATCACTTATACAGGAGCATGCAACGTCATTTGCAAACATACTCATAAGAGTCATAGAGCCATACAGGACGGAAACAGGCCCTTCAGCCCACCGAGTCTATGTCAACCATCAGCCACCCCTCTAAATGGCAATTGGTTTATTAATGTTACATGTACCTACCAAGATACAGTGAAAAGCTTTTGTTTGTGTGCCATCCATGCAGATCATTCCATACGTAAGTACATTGAGATTGTACAAAAGGAAAATAAAACATAGAATGTTGAATATAGTGTTACAGTTACAGAGAAAGTGCAGTGCGGGTAGACAAATAAAGTGCAAGGGCCATGACGAGGTAGACTGAGAGATCAAGAGTTCATCTCTATTGTTCCAGAGTCTGGTAACAGTGATCCTTGAGTCTGGTGGAACATGTTCTCAAGCTTTTGTACCTTCTGCCTGACAGGAGGGGGGAGCAGAGAGGATGACCGGGGTGGGAGGGATCCTTGATTATGTTGCCCTAATCCGACACGTCTCCATTTTATTTTTTCCACATTCCCATCAACTCCCCCAAATTCTACACAAGAGGCAATGTACAGTGGCTAATTAATTTACCAACCAGCACATTTTTAGGATGTGGGAGGAATCCGGAGCACCTGGAGGAAACTCACATGGTCACAGGGAGAACATGCAAACTCCACACAGACAGCACTGGAGGTCAGGACTGAACTCAGGTCACTGGAGCTGTGAGGCAGTATATACATTCCCCACCCTCATATCCACTTAAACATAAATTCTATCGGGCTGGGATGAAGGGAGGGCCTCATTTCTTTGCACTGTAGCCATGCTGGTGGTGAACAGAAAGTCATCATGACCTTCTCTGAAGAGTGAATCCTCAATCAACCTTCTAACCTTTCTTCCTCTTCAAGTAAGTGTGGGAAAGTGCACTCTCTTGCTGGACTCCCTGAAGAAGCAGACCTCCTCTTAAATTAATACAAGACAACATTCTGGGCATACTTGAAGTCTGAAGAGTAAGCAGAAATGACAAGAAAACAGTCAGCAGGTCAGAGAAAGAAGCAGAGTTAACGGTTCAGGTTGATGACCACTCACTAGTCGACAAGCTGAAATGTTAACGTTTCCGCTCTCCCCGCAGATGTTGTCTGATCCATTGACTATTTCCAGTATTTTCTGTTTTTATTTCAATAACAACACTCTGGTCCGCTGATCACGTAACAACATCGATTCGAAAAAGTGTCCTTTTGGCCCACATAAATAGTACATGTAGCAGTGAAGCCTGCAAAGCAACAATATGCATGCAATTCAATTCCTCTGGCCCCATGGGAAGAGAGGTGATTTATAGAAATATTCCACTCTATAACACCAATAACTGTTAACAGTAGGTAGAAAAAGTAATGGATTTGTTGGCCTTGTGCATTCTGTCATTATGTGGTCTGGATCTGTGGACAGCAAACAGGTCGACTGCACATCATCGAATTACAGGAGGTCACCAAAGGGAAGGAAGCGTTTGGCCTGTCACTATAGTCGTGGAGTCATAGAGCAGTACAGCACAGATACAGGCCCTTCAGCCCAACCAGTCCATGCCAACCACGGTGCCCACCCAGCTAGTCCCAATTTCCTGAATTCGGCCCATATCCCTCCAAGCCCCGTCCATCCATGTACCTATCCAAGTGCTTCTTAAATGACACTATTGTACCTGCATCAACCACTTCCTCTGGCAGCTCGTTCCATATACTCACCACCCTCTGTGTGAAAAAGTTGCCCCTCAGATCCCTTTGATATCTTTCCCCTCTCACCCTAAACCTATGCCCCCTGGTTTTGGACTCCCCTACCCTGGGGAAAATTTTAAAGACTTCTATCAGGTCACCCCTCATTCTCCTACGTTCCAAGGAATAAAGACCTAGCCTGGCCAACCTCTCCCTATAACTCAGGTCCTCTAGTTCTGTTTCTTTGGCAGATCAGTTGTGATTTCTTGCACACTCCTGGTTTTTGTCCAAAAAGCTAGTATCTGCCCAACAGACGCAAATAGGTGTCATGACCTTTCTAGGTCGTATGTTCCATGTCCTGGCAACTCTTCTGAGTGAAAAATATATTTAATCTTTCCTTCAGATTTTGGATCTATGGCCTCTATTTGTTGGAGACACAAGAGACTGCAGATGCTGGAACCTGCAGCAACACACAAAATGCTGGTGGAACTCAGCGGGTCAGGCAGCATTTGTAAGGGGAAATGAACAGTCGACGTTTTGGGTTGAGGCCCTTCCTCTGGACTTTACATGAAGATAGAACATAGAACACAGAACATAGAACTGCACAGTACAGGCCCTTCAGCCCATGATGTTGTGCTGACCTATATAAACCTACTCCACGATCAATCTACCCCTTCCCTCCTACACAACCCATAACCGTCCATTGTTCTTACATCCATGTGCCCATCTAAGAGTCTTTTAAATGTTCCTATTGTATCAGTTTGTACCACCACCCCCAGAAGTGTGTTCCAGGCACCCACCACTCTCTGTGTAAAGAACCTACCTCTGACATCTCCCCTAAACCTTCCTCCAGTCACCTTAAGCGGATGTCCTCTGGTATTGGCCATTGCCGCCCTGGGATAAAAGGTGCTGGCTGTCCACTCTATCTATGCCTCTCAAAATCTTATACACCTCTATCAAGTTGCCTCTCATCCTGCATCACTCCAAAGAGAAAAGCCCTAGCTCGCTCAGCCTTTCCTCATAAGACATGTTTTCTAATCCAGGCAGTATCCTGGTAAATCTCTGCACCCTCTCTAAAGCTTCAACATGAAGGGCCTTAAAGAGGAAGATGAAGGATCGCGACCTGAAAAGTTGACTGTCCATTTCCCTCCACAGATGCTGCCTGACCCACTGAGCTCCTCCAGCATCTTGTTTGTTGCGTCTTTTTCTTGACCTGTTCAACAGATTTGCTTTCCTCTCTCTACCAACACCTCTCTGCATCTTGACTATGTCAATAGGATCACTTCTCAATTTTTTCTACTTCAAGGTGAATCTCCTCCGCTTCTGCAACCAGTGTTGGATCACTGGTATTATTTGCTTCACTGTTCCAATTCTTGGCACCTTACCATAGAACCTGAGTGGGAGTGTGGTGTATCTGTATCAGGATCAGAGCTGGACTCCAGGGGTTAAATTGTAAAGAGTGGTTGAGAAAAATCCTTGGAAGTTAGAAAGTTAATGGACAATTTGATCATTACGCAGGGGAATTGATGGGGTGGATAGTTAAGCAGGAACAATTACTGTTGGAGATGGTCAAAGATTAGAGGGCACAGTCCAAGAAGTGGAGCCAGTCCTTTCAGGAGTGAAACTGGAAACACTTCAACATTCAGGGGCTGGGAGAAGTTTGGAATTCTCTGTGCAGAATCTGTACAGCATGGAAAAAGGCCCTTTGGCCCACTGAGTCCATGCTGACCATTAAGCACCCATTTACCCTAATACTACACTAATCCCATTTCATTCTCCCCACATTCACATCAATTCCCATGAGATTCTCCCACTCACGTACATACTTGAGGCAAATACCGTGGCCAATTAACCTAGCGACACATGTATCATTAGGGTATGAGAGGAAACCAGAGCATTCAGAGGTGTCAAAACAACAACCTAGCCCATCATGTCTAAGGAAGCGGGGTGGTGGGTGGTGGGTGGGGGGAGGGGAGGTGAACACAATCCTGTCCTCATCAACGGAGCGGCTGTAGAGATGGTCGACAGCTTCAAGTTCAAAGGCATCCATATCACCAGCAACCTCACTTGGTCCCTTCACACTGATGCGGTGATCAAGAAAGCACATCAGTGTACTTACTTTCTTAGGTGTCTGAGAAGATTTGGTTTGGTCATGTGGATTCTCTTGGTTTCTACAGATACATCATAGAAAGTATCCTGACAGGTTGCATCTCAGCCTGGTACAGCAACTGCTCTGCTCTGGACCGACGGAACCTACAGAGAGGGGTAAACACTGCCCAGTCTGTCACAGGCTCTTCAGTTCCTTCCATCCAGTCCATCTTCACGGTGCGTTGCATCAGGAAGGCGAACAGTGTTATCAAGGATGCCCGCCACCCTGGCCATTCCCTATTCTCTCTTCTACCTTCTGGGAGAAGATACAGGAGCTTGAAAGCCCAGACGACCAGACTCAAGAACAGCTTCTTCCCCACTGCTGTCAGACTCCTGAACCCATCACCTCTTTCACATCCCCTTCGCGGTGATGCTGCCACGTTCTCAAACCCTTAATTCTACCTCTTCCGTTATTGTCACTTCAGCATTTCTTTTTTCACAACTTCAGATTACGCTGTCATACATTGCCCCATTCTACTGTTTTGCACTCGTTGCTGTATCTACTGTTGCATTTATTATTACTGTTTACTCTGTGAGCTTCACACAAGCAACAAAGTTCACTGCACGCTGGTGTACATGGCAATAAACTAATCTGAATATGAACCCTTGTGGTCATAAGAAGAACGTGCAAACTCCACACAGAGAGCACCAGAGGTCAGGATCGAACCTGGGTCACTGGAGCTGTGAGACAGCAGGACAGTACCACTGTGCCACACACAAACAACAATTGATTCCAGTTCAAAATCAGAGATTGATAGATTTGGTTTTGTTAACCACAGTCATTAAAGGATCTGGCGGTGAAGGAGGTGTGTGTCAGGAAGCAGAAAGAGTGTAATCTCACTGAGCAGCGGAACAGGTTCAAGGAATTCTGTGTTAAAACCTCTCTGCCTCTCTCTTTTAATTGGTAATTGTTAATTGGTTTATTATTGTCACCTGTACCGAGATACAGTGAAAAACTTTGTTTTGCATGCCATCCATACAGATCATTCCATGCATAAGTACATCAAGGTAGTGCAAAGGAAAGGCAGTAACAGAATGCAGAATATAGTGTTCCAGTTACAGAGAAAGTGCAGTGCAGGCAGACAATAAGGTGCAAGGGTCATGATAAGGTAGACTGAGAGATCAAGAGATTATCATTATCATACAAGAGGTCCATTCAAATTCCTTGCAACAGCGAGATAGAAGCTGTCCTTGAGCCTGGTGGTACATGCTTTCAAGCTTTTGTATCTTCTGCCCGATGGGCAAGGGGAGAAGGGAAAATGTTGGGGTGGGAGGGGACTTTGATTATGCTGGCTGCTTTATCGAGGCAGCGGGAAGTGTAGACAGAGTCCATGGAGAGGAGGCTGGTTTGTGTGATGGACTGGGCCACGTCCACAACTCTTTGTAATTTCTTGTGGTCTTGGGTAGTAGCAGTTGCCATACCAAGCCATGATGCATTCAGATAGGATGCTTTCTATGGTGCATTTATAAAAATTGGTGAGAGTCATCGGGGACATGCCGAATTTCCTTCAAATCTCACCTTAAACCCACCTCTTTGACCAAGCTTTTGATCAATTCCTTGTGCAGCATATGGCTTTATTGTCGACCCTGAGCACATTAAAAGTGTTATACAAACACAAGTTGTTCTTGTATTTCCATTCTTTAGAAGGTCACCTCTCGGTAAAGCAGTTCGCAGCTGCTGCAATAGCTGTGGTTCTGATCAAGGGATGAGAAACAGTAACCTTGCAAACTAGTGTGAGTTGAATTTCAAACAGCCAGGCCTATTGATATTTTCACTTGTTGACCTCCAGAAACAGAATTTTATTCCGTTTTTTTCTGCCTTTAACCCATCTGGAGGATACAAATTAATGCTGGCTATTTTTTGGGTCCAGTGTTTTAGGTGTCTCCCAGAATGCCTGAAAGCCCCATAAATCATGGTCCATTATGCACCTGTTTCTTGTTTGAGTGTTAGTTTGTAATCATTAAGCTATTAGCTGGCCACAAAATCATAATCACAGAAAGATGTAGCATGGAGCAGGCCCTTCGGCCCATCGAGTCTGTGCAGACCATGAAGCACTCATTTTTTTACACTAATTCTATCCAAACCCATTTTATTCCCCGAATATTCTCATCAACCTCACCCAGATTCTACCACTCACCGGCACACAGAAGGGCAATTTACAGCAGACATTTAACCTGCCAACCTGCACATTTCTGGGATGTGGGAGGAAACCGGGGCACACGGAGGAAAGCCAAGTGGTCACAGCGAGAACATGCAAACTCCACACGGACAGCAGCAGAGGTCAGGATCGAACTGATGTTGTGAGGCAGCAGTTCTATTAGCTGTGCCGCTGTACGGCAAATGTTGTATTGAAGTAGGACACTACGGTAATAAATGAGTCGGTGACAAGGAATTGCAGCGGTTAGTGGCAATATCGCAAAGCTCCAGTAATCTGGGTTCAGTCCTGACCTCTGTGTGGAGTTTACAGCTTCTCCCTATAATTGTGTGGGTTTCCCCTGTGCTCCAGTTTCCTAACACATCCTTGGTTGGAAGGTTAATTGGCTAATGTAAATTACCCCAGGTGTAGGTGGATGGTACAGGAAAATCGGAGAGAAGTTAGCACACGGAGACGCGAGATGCTGGAATCTGAAGCGAGGAACAGACTGCCGAAGGAACTCAGCGGGTTGGGTAGCATCTGTAGAGGAAGAAAATTGGATTGTTTAAATGATTGCAAAGGGAGAAATGGCAGGGGAGGAGAGGGGAGGGAAGGGAGTTACCTGGAGAGCTCCGGCAATGGGCTGAATGTTCTCCTTCTGTGCTGCAGCATTCTACCCTTTGTGGTGGGTCAGCTTTCCAAACTGGACTCACTCAACCTGGATCAGGAAGGCCCTTGAGACTTTGACTGAGTGGACAGTTTGGGGCAGATCAGGCTTAGCTTCTTTCCAAGGGGCTGAAGATAAAGATGGCCCCAGTGCATTTTCCAGTCAAGCCATAAGAAGCAGCAGCAGGGAGATTGAGTGGGCTGAGCTGGTTAAACTGCAACACATTCAGGCATGTGCCCCTATCTTCTGAAGCTAATGAAATGGAAACCAGGGGAGTTGTACAGCGATTGACTGATCTGATAGTCCTTGACTGACACTACCACCCAGGGGCAAAACTACCCCTCCACTTTTAACAGCTTGTCCTATGAATCAGAACGTCACAATAGAAGCTCTTAGCAAGGCAAATGGAAATGTCATCAATACATCACAGCATGTCTTAGCTGAACAATCTGAAAGAAAAAGGTTTAGTCTCTGTGTAAGTGCTATCTTGCTTTTAAAAGAGAGGACATGTTAAAGTGAACTTGAACAGATTCAAATGAGGTATCGTTTGTATTTTTTTCAAACAGTAGCCCTCCTAGAGTGCAGTCTTTTAAAATTCATCTATTTCCATTTACGTTTCACTTTTAACACAATAAAACATCGGCAGTGCGTCGAAGAAATGCTGACACCAAGTTATATTGGGACATTTTAGAACAGAAGACAAGAAGGTGAATACAAGGTACTCTATGGCACAGAAGGAAGTCATTCAGCCCATGGGTTAATGTTGGCTCACAGCAGAGCAATCCCCTTCCCTCATTTCCCTGCAGCACTTGAACTTATTCCCTCTCACATTAACTCCCCTTTTATTCTTCATTTGCCTATGCTCAGGGCATTTTCTGTAGCTAATTAACCTACCAGCACATCTTTGGAATGTGGGAGAAAACCAGAGCGGCCAGAGGAAACCCACCCAGTGATGGGGAGAACATGTAAACTCCACACAGACAGCAGCTGAGGTCAGGATTGAAGCCAGGACACTGGAGCTGACAGGCAACAGTGTTAACTACTGCACCACTGTGGACAAAGAAATAGGGTTTAAGATGTGTTAAAAGGGTAGAAGGATCTGGGGATTTAGTAACTAAACTCTAGAGCTCACAGCCTGGGCAACTGAAGGATCAGGGCCCCAGTGGTGGGAGAATGAAGTCAGAGAAAGGCTCATTGAAAGTGGCTACACTGGTAAACAGGGTGGTTAAGAAGGCTTAAGGAATGCTTGCTTTCATTAATCGAGGTACTGAGTACAGGAGTCAAGAAGTTACAATGCATCATTATAGAACTCTGCTTAGGCCGCATTTAGAGTATTGCGTGCAATTCTGGTCACCTCACTATGGGAAGGATGTCGAGGCTTTAGAGAGGGTGCAGAGGAGGTTTACTGGGATGCTGCCTGGATTGGAGGGCATGTGCTATCAGGAGAGGCTGGACAAACGTGGTCTCTTTTCTCTGGAGCGGTGGAGGCTGAGGGGTGATCTGTTGGAAGTGTATAAAATTATGAGGGGCATAGATAGGGTGGACAAGCAATATATTTTTCTCATTATTCAGCGATCCAATACCAGAAGGCATGCATTTAAGGCGAGAGGGGGAAGGTTCAGAACAGATATGAGGGGTTCATTTTTCACTCAGAGAGTGGTGGATGCCTGGAATGCGTTGCCTGATAGGGTGATGGAGGCAAATTCATTGGGGGCTTTTAAGGGGGACTTGGATGGGCACATGAATGAGATGAAAATGGAGGGATAGGGGCATTCTGTAGGTAGGAGGGATTAGCTATGTCAGCACAAAATTGTGGGCCGAAGGGCCAGTTCTGTGCTGTACTGTTCTATGTTCTAAAAGTTTGCAACCAGAGGGACACTGCAGTCTCAGAGGGCTGTGGGACCAGAGAAGGTAATCGAGCTAGGGAATGATGAGGCTAGGGTAGGATTTGAAAAAATGAGAATATTAAAGCTCAGGGTTTGCTAGAACAGGGGCGAATTGTTTGATCCAAATTCTGATTTCCTTGAATGAAGCAGATCGAATACTGAAAAATCAATGGTTTCAGAGCTCAGCCAAGAGTTAATAGAAATTCAGGACAGCTTTGTTGTAACAGGCTACCCAAGAATGAGCCAAAAACATATTCTGATAAGATGCACACAATAAACAAGGGCTCATTCACTCATTCCCCGTCAGCTCAGCAGTGGCCGTATTAATTTTCATATTCATGGAGCAGTGTTAGGTTATCACTGCATTCTCACTGAAGATGCAGCTTCATTGTTACAGGAGTGGTCTTCATAATGCTTTTCTCCCTGTAGGAGGCTGCATTATGGATTTGTTGGCAGCTTTTGCATGGCAATGTGAGAAAAATCCATGGGTAGACATGAGCAGTTCCCAGCTAAGGTGTACAGATATTTCAATTGAAGAAAAACATGGGAGCTCCTGGGGGAAACTAATGCCCAGAAATTGGATTTCACCCTCTTTTGGTGTGCTAAATTTGTGTTGGGTATAGAGTTAACACACAAGTTCATCCCACACAAAAAATTGCTGGATTCGGGAAGATTCCATTGAAAACACAGAGACAGGTCAATAGAAATAGTGAGATACAGCACGGAAAAAGGCCCTTCTGCCCACACCGACCATCCACCACTCATTTACACTAATCCTACATTAATTCATTTTTATTCTCCCGTTATTCCCATCAACTGCCCATAGATTCTACCACCCACATGGACAAATGGGACTAGCTTAGATGGGCATTTTGGTCACCACAGACAACCTAGGCGGAGGGGCCTGTTTCTGAGCTGGATGACTCTGTGACTGTGACTCACCTGCACACTAGAGGCAGTTTATCGAGGGAAATCAGTCTACCAACCAGCATGTAGGAGGAAACCGGAGCACCCAGGGGAAACCCACACTATCACAGGGTACAAACTCCATACAGACAGCGGCGGAGGTTGGGATTGAACCTGGGTCTCTGGCGCTGTGAGGCAGAGGGTCTACTGGCTGCGCCACTGTGCCACAGCACAACCCTGCACAAAACTGGGGCACGCACAGCTCCCGTCAGGAGGTGCTTGAAAAGCTCACGGCTTCCACATCATTGTTGTGCTGTTCACTGAGAGCGGTTAGGGTCAAACGTTAAAGGACTTTCCCATGGCAGACACAGTAAAATCTGTGAGGGAAAATCTGCGGAAGAGAGAACACAGCTATTGTGCAGCGTGTAGTTAAGAAGGGAAATGACATATTGGCCTTTATTGTTGGTCTTTATAAATAGGGAGGTATTGTTACAATTGTACAGGGGTGCTGGTGAGGCCACATCTGGAGTACTGTACACAGTTGTCCTCCCCTTATGTAAGAAAGGACACACTGCCATTTGAGGCAATCAAAGAGAGACTCAGCAGGGTATTTCCTGGTATCAGAGGAATCCCCTATCACATGAGGCCAAAGAATCTATACCTATATTCTTCGGAGTTTAGAAGAATGAAGTGTGAGTGTATTAAAACATCTACGGTCCTAAGTGGCATGACAGGGTAGATGTCAAGCCATTTCTTCTGGTGGGAAAGTCTTGAATGAGGGGACATTGTTACGAGATAAGTAAGATAAGATCTTTATTAGTCACAAATACATTGAAACACACAGTGAAATGCATTTTTTTTGCATAGAGTGTTCTGGGGGCAGCCCGCAAGTGTCACCACACTTCCAGCGCCAACATAGCACGCCGACAACTTCCTAACCCGTACATCTTTTTGGAATGTGGGAGGAAACCAGAGCACCCGCAGGAAACCCACGCAGACACGGGGAGAACGTACAAACTCCTTACAGACAGCGGCTGGAATTGAACCCGGGTCGCTGGCGCTGTAATAGTGTTACGCTAACCGCTACACTAGTCATTTACAACTGAGGTGATCGAAATTTGTTCTTGTAGATGGTGGTGAATCTCTGGAAGTCTGTAACCCGAAGGGTTATAGAGGCTAGATTATTGGAGGTATTTCAGTGGGCTTTTAGAAAGATTTGGGTATTGAGACGGTGTGGAACTGGTTTCACCGTGACACCGTGAACTCAAATTTTGTAAGAGTTAGAATGGGTTACTTCAACATCTGGAACGTGCCCAGAAATTTTATCAAATCTGTGTATACTTCTGTTCTACAGATGCTTGATTCCCATTCACACTCCAATATTAGCCAATCCATTATAATTTGTAAATAAATGTTGAATGTCAGTCATGTAAACTTGTCTCTCTGTACTGAAGTAAACTGGTGTTAAAATATACTCATTTTGTTGATAAAAGGATATTAGATAAATATGAATAATAGAGGCTTAATTTTAAGTTGAAGACATTGTTTGAACAATATCTGTAACCGGAATATAGTAAAATGATTAAGTAGAGATAACAATGATTTGTTCAGGAAATAATGCAGCAAACCATAGATTAAGCTGTAGGAATTTAGGCATAAAACTATGTTGGAATGGAAGACCAAGGAAAGAAGGGAAACAACTGGTCAAGTTTGCATTTGAAATAGAGAAAATTGAAGCTTTAAGCTTTTAAGTTATTAATGAGATAAGAGATCCTTATAGGACACCTCAGCCATGGGGAACAACAGTTCTATTGTTGATGAGAGATAGTAAAACACAAAAGACGTAAATTCTTCTGCCCAAAAAGTAATTATGCATGGTTGGCACTCAATTGAAACAGGATTGATAAGTCTAGGACCAAATATGCCTCATGTTCCCTGAAGAGTTAAAAGATCACAGAGGTGTTCGGAGATATCAGAAGGGCTTGTTCAGATGTTCTCAAGACAATCAAATGCAAAATGCTACAGAAGGGAAGGGAAGGGAAGATCCTGCCTGACCAACCTATTGGAGTTTTTTGAAGAAATCACAGGTAGGGTGGATAAGGGAGAGGCGGTAGATGTTGTGTATTTAGATTTTCAAAAGGCCTTCGATAAGGTGCCTCACAAGAGGCTGATTAATAAGATGAAAGGTCATGGAATTACGGGTAGGATAACAGAATGGGTGGAGCATTGGCTGGTTGGCAGGAAGCAAAGAGTGGAAATAAAAGGATCTAGTTGTGGTTGGCTACCGGTTACTAGTGGTGTGCCGCAGGGGTCGGTGTTGGGGCCGCTCCTTTTTACCTTGTACATTAACGATTTGGATGATGGAATAAATGGTTTTGTGGCTAAGTTTGCGGATGACACCAAGATAGGTGGAGGAGTAGGGAGTATTGAGGAGATAGGAAGGTTGCAGAGGGACCTAGACAGTTTAGGAGAATGGGCAAGGAAATGGCAGATGAGATTCAATGTTGAGAAATGTGCAGTTGTACACTTTGGAAGCAGAAATAAGCAGGCAGATTATTATCTAGAAGGAGAGAAAATTCAAAGCACGGAAGTACAAAGGGACTTGGGGGTACTCATGCAGGATACCTTAAAGGTTAACCACCAGGTCGGATCGGTGGTAAAGAAAGTGAATGCTATGTTGGCATTCATTTCGAGAGGTATAGTGTATAAAAGTAAGGAAGTGCTGATGAGGCTCTACGGGGCACTAGTGGGGTCTCATTTGGAATATTGTGCGCAGTTTTTGGCCCCACATCTTAGGAAGGATGTGCTGACGTTGGAGAGGGTTCAGAGGAGATTTACGAGGATGATTCCAGGAATGAAAAGGCTTACGTATGATGAGCGTTTGTCGGCTCTTGGACTGTACTCACTGGAGTACAGAAGAATGAGAGGGGACCTCATAGCGACATTTAAAATGTTGATAGGAAAGGACAGAGTAGATGTGGCTAGGCTGTTTCCCTTGGTGGGTGAGTCCAGGACCAGAGGGCACAATCTTAGAATTAGAGGGTACAGTTTCAAAACAGAGATGAGGAGAAATTTCTTTAGCCAGAGGGTGGTGAATTTGTGGAACTCCTTGCCACGTACAGCAGTGGAGGCCAGATCAGTGGGGGCGTTCAAGGAGGAGATAGATAGATATCTAAATAGTCAGGGTATCAAGGGATATGGGGATAAGGCCAGAAATTGGGATTAGAATAGGTTTTTTTTGTCCCCCCCCCCATTCCCCATTTCTCACTTCTCATTTCTTTTTTTCCCTTTTCCTTGGAGCAGACTCGACGGGCCGAATGGCCTGCTTCTGCTCCCTTGTCTTGTGATCTTGTGAGATGCTGCAAATATTCTGCAGGACAGGCAACATCTGTGGAGAGAGAAACTGAGCTAACATCTCGGGTTGATGACATTTCAAGACATTCTGCTTATAAGAGGAACTTCAAGAAGTTTTAATATTTGAATTGGAATGCAAGGAAACCAGTGCCAAGAGCAAAGAGAATTGATGGGAACATGTTGTTAAGATGTGTGTGAATTTTAGAGTCATAGAGTTACACAGCACAGAAATAGGCCTTTCGGCCCAACTCATCCATGCTGACAGTTGCCTATCTGAGCTTGTTGCATTTGCCTGCATTTGGCCCATATCCCTCTCAACCTTTCCTGTTTCATTTGTGGAATGATTACAGCACAGGGAGAGGTCATGCAGAGAATTAGTCCCTTGGAAGTTCTTCCTTAATGGACTTTCCACCAAGCACCTGCCATACTGACCACCAGTCTCTGGAAGATGTTAGCTGGGCCTTGGGCAGAAAGCCCCACCTTCCATCTGGACATTAGCATTACCAAGATCTTGTTGCAAAAAGCCAAATGGTTGATACTGATTCTCCAGTTCCCCAATGGATGAAATCACCATTCTGTGAAGTATGGCGTACGTCCAACAGGACGATAGTAGCAAAACAGTCAACAGGCTTTGGAGGCCACATCATCTTATTTGGAGCTCCTACCTGTTGCTTTTCACCAAGGATTGTCACCCACGCTGCTAGAATCTCAGTTCCTTGAGATTCTCCAGATCCTTCTCCCGAGGGGCCAGTGGAGGGTAAGTTGGGTCTCCCTCAAGTCATGCTGCCTCTAGTACGATGTGCTCAATGGTGGAACTTTGGGACTGAGCCAACACTGCAGCGCATCAAAGTGTTGCTGATGACTGAGTCAACAAGCCTGATTCATTTGTAGGATATCAGGAGGAGAGCTATCCCAGGAGGGGTTAGGGAACTTCATCAGAACACCAGACAACCCTGACAGCCAAAACATTAATGGGTAGGGTAGTGCAAGTGAAGTAAGCAGTGGCAGGATAACCAGCTGGTAAACGGTAAGGTTGGTCTGGTAAATTCCAGCAACAGCCTATGTACAAATGGAGTCCATACTCATAAGAAGAAAGCTTTGTATTTACCTAGCACCTTCTGTGAGTTCAGCATGACCCAAAGTTCTATGCAGCCAATAAAATACTTCATTGTATTAACGCTGGAAATGGAGCAGCGAACATACACACAGCAAGATCCCAGAATCAGCCAGGTGATAATGTCCAGTCAATCTATTTAATGGTGATGCCTAATGGAGATAAGTTTTGGCCAAGGCTGTGTTAGTCTTAGACAGGAAGTGGTACCTTACCTTACACTCTTACCTGAGAGATGAGTCGGGGAAGAATTTTCTTTTGGGCACATTGAAACTTCTCAGGCAGATCTCAAAGGTGCAATTGTGTAAAATAGATGTACTGATAGCGTCTTTTACACCTCTTTATTGTCCATTGAAGTTGCAATAACACAAACTCAAGATTTTCCCTCAGCCATGATTTCTCCCCATCTGGGATGGGAGAGCTGATGGGCTGATCAACAGGGCATTAGCCACATATCATAAACCAAAGTCTCTGCTCATGGAGCAGTTGACTTAACCCTATGGTGTTTTATCTGGTCTCTTGCTATTTTGTAAAAGGTTTAACATTTTTTTCTATTTACTACCTTGTTACAACATGGGTTGAAGTTGCACCATACCGACCTGTTCCATAAATAATGCCATCCAGATACCAGGCAATGTTTGTCCTTAGCAGTGTGTTTCACCAATATCACACAATCTTCGTAGCCTTCGATATTCTTTATGTTACAAAAATATCATCACATTTTAGCAGATCACAAAGAAAAGTAACAGTAAAGATTGTCTATACTCAAGAAAACTCCTGGCTGTATCAACACCAGAAAGTTTTATGTTTTCACATGGAAGTCATGATTATCCTGACAGTAATTTTGTTTTAAAATTTTAATACTGTAATTTATTTTAATTTGAATAGTTTTGAATGACATTTGAATGTTTCTTGATGTCATAAACAATCAGAAATATGTAGAATTTTTGGGAGCATTGACAGCCAGCTAAACCAGGAGATGTGGCTCAATCAGCTGTCAAAATGTTTTCAGTAGTATTTAGGGTGGGATTTATTTGCACCCAATTAAACACCCTCACCTTACTGCGTGCAATGGATGATAGATTTATGAAGCAAAAGACCTATCAATAAAGATCAGAATAGCTTTGCACAGAATGTGAAATATGAACTAGAGAGAGGTGGATTTAATTCAGAGGTAGACACTCTCTGTCATTTGGAACAGCTCTATCAAATATCTCCTTAACCTTGGAGACACAAGAGACTGCAGATGCTGGAATCTGGAGCAACAAACAATCTGCAGGAGGAACTCAACAGGTTACGCACCATCTGTGGGAGGAAAGGAATTGTTGGCGTTTCGGGTCAAAACCCTGCATCATCTCCTTAACCTTCTCGCTCTGAGGACAATTCATCTTCTCCAGATTTGCCGCACAACTTAAGGACCTCATTCCTGCTGAAATTCTGGAACTGTAAGAATGAAAATCGCAATAGAAAATCTACTGTAAAGCAAAAAAAAGGAATCTGTATTTGATCTCCAAATCTGCAGTGCAACCTGGATTCCGATAGCCAGATGGAGTGTAAAGCTGTGGCTGAATTAATAGCGATTAGTCTTTTACATCTGATGTTAATCCACAGCCTTGTCTGTCCTCCTGGTGGAGATAAAGGCTCCCATGGCATTAGTTGAAGGAGGGACAGAGAGATCACTCTAGCCTTCCACACAATGTTCATCTTTCAATCAACATTGCCAAAACAGATTCTCCAGTTACCATCGCATTGATGTTTGTGACAACTTGATTGCAAAAGTGACAGTTGTGTCCCCTTCAAACAATCTCACTGGCTTTTAAGCATTTTGGGATTTCTTGAGAGGAATGATAGGTGCAATACAAATGCATGTCCCTCCTTTCCAGTCAATAGTAAATATATAAAATCAGAACATTTGGAAGGGATTGATTTCCACAATTATTTCTTTTTTGAGAATTCTCTGCACCTGAAGGCACTGTACCCTGTGCTAAAACATATGGTCAAATGTTGAACTATATAGCATTCTCCAAGGCTGGAGAGGGTGGAGGAAGGGTGATAAGGAACCCTTGCCTGTGGTTCCAGAACCTCAAATTAAAGGGTTGGCCAATCAGGACTGATATATAAAACCATGAGGAGCATAGATAGGGTGAATGCACTCAGTCTTTTTCTGGAGGGCAGAGCTGGCAGGCACGGTAGTGTAACGGTTAGTGTAAAGCTATTACAGCACCAGCGACCTGGGTTCAATTCTGGCCGCTGTCTGTAAGGGGTTTGTACATTCTCCCCGTGTCTTTGTGGGTTTCCTCCGGGTGCTCCGGTTTCCTCCCACATTCCAAAGACGTACAGGTTAGGAAGTTGTGGGCATGCTATGTTGGCACTGGAAGTGTGGTGACACTTGTGGGCTGCCCCCAGAACACTCTACGCAAAAGATGCATTTTGCTGTGTGTTTCGATGTATATGTGACTAATGAAGAAATCTTATCTTAAGGTGAGAGGGGAAAGATTTAATAGGAACCTCAGGGCAATGTTTTTACACTAAGGGTGATGGGTATATGGAACGAGCTGCCAGAGGAAGTAGTTGAGTCAGGTACAATAAGAACATTTAAAAGACAGTTGGACAGGTACATTGATAGGAAAGGTTTCGAAGGTTTGGGCCAAACGCGGGCAAATGGGACTAGCTTGGATGGGGCATCTTGGTCGGCATGGACCAGTTGGGTTGAAGGGCCTGTTTCCGTGCTGTCTCATTCGATGAGAATTCTCTTCACCTTGAGGGCAGTGAATCTTATTTGTAGCCTTTAATATTCCGCATTGGACAAAAATATCATCATGTTTTATCAAACAGGAAATAAAAGCATCACCCAAGATTGATAGATTTTTGGGTATTGTTAGAATGGAGTCAATGCAGGAAAGTGGTGCTGAGGTAAAGAGTCAGCCATGATCTTGTTGAAAGGTAGAACAGGCAATGAGAGACCGGATGGCCGATTCCTGTTTCTAATTCTTATGTCCTTAAAACTGCTGGTAACAAAAGGGCAGCAAGATCATCACTAAAGGAACGAATAAAAGATAGAAACATAGAAACATAGAAAACCTACAGCACATGCAGGCCTTTCGGCCCACAAAGTTGTGCCGAACATGTCCCTACCTTAGAAATTACTAGGCTTACCCATAGCCCTCTATTTTCCTAAATTTAAGATTAAGAGATAATTTTGTGTAGCCAGGATTGAAAGGGTACTTCATTCCCAACAGTGCAGTGGTGAACCTGTAAATGTTTCGCAAGCAAAGTTAAAGTCAGAGTCGAGTTTATTGTCACATGCACAAGTACATGTGTGCACAGGCGCAATGAAAAACTTACTTGCAGCAGCATCACAGGCACATAGCATGAGATAAGCAGCATTCGCAAGAAAACCATAAATTAAAACATAAATTATACAAGAAAGAACACAAATAGAACAAAAAAGATCAAAGTCCATTGTAGTGCAGTGATCAAAGTGGTCACAGAGTTGCTATACTGACGTAGTGATTAAGGTTGTGCAGGTTGGTTCAAGAACTGAATGGCTGAAGGGAAGTCGCTGTTCCTGAACCTGGTGGTGTGGGACTTCAAGCTTCTTTACCTCCTGCCCGATGGTAGCTGCGAAAAGATGGCACGGCCTGGATGGTGGGGATCTTTGATGACGAATGTTGTCTCCTGTAGAAACTACTGATGGTGGGGAGGGATGTACCCCTGATGTATTGGGCTGAGTCCACCTACTTTCTGCAGTTTCTTACATTCCTGCGCATTTTATTTGCTGTACAGAACATGATGCAACCATTATAGGAATGAGTATATGACAAAGAATTTGGTGCAGTGTCTCTGAGGCCAGCGAAACGTGGTTTGAATCAAAGGCTGTGGGCACCCATTTGCAGAATGTATTCAAGTTTGATAGGGTTTTGGTCCCCAAAGGAATCATAGAGCAATTCAGCACAGATACAGGTCCTTCAGACCAATGAGTCCATGCTGACTACAGTGCTCACTCAGTTGGTCCCAATGTTCTGTGTTTGGCCCATATCTCTCCAAGCCCCACCCCTCCATGTACCTATCCAAGTGCTTCTCACATGATACCATTGTACCTGCCTCAACCACTTCCTCTGGCAGCTCGTTCCATATACTCACCACCCTCTGCCCTTCCAGTTCCCTTGTAAATCTTTCCCCTCTCATCCTAAACCTATGCCTCCTAGTTTTGGACTCCCCTACCCTAGGGAAAAGAATGTTACCATCCACTGTCAGAGAACCCAAATGCAGAACCTCAGTACAAGACTGGAGTCAGGGTGATTCCTCAGAACCGAACACAGGCAGTAACCAGAAGGAATCTTGCCCTGGGGCTCTGAGACAGAGTCCCAACACAGAAACAGGATTTTTAAGGAGAAATAATGAAACCAGGACTGCTCTAGAGTTGCCAGCTCTAAGCAGCCAGGAGACAAAGAATGCCCTGAGGTAGATCAATACTCTGGCAACCAGTGCAAGTGAAACCAGGGTTCTTATGCTAGTCTCCTGATGGGGCTCAGGTGTATGTCGTTATGTGATTACTAGTGCATGTGCTGCACAATAAGGCACCATCAATGGAGCCGAATCGAGGGTCAGCACTCGGATCCATGACATCCACCTTATCTATGCTTCTCATAATTTTAAACACTTCTATGAAGTCGCCCCTCATTCTCCTATGTTCCAAGGGATAAAGACCTCGCCTGACCAACCTCTCCCTGTAACTCAGGCAACATCCTGGCAACATCCTCGTAAATCTTCTCTGCACTCTTTCCAGTGTAACCACGTCTTTCCTATAACAGGGTGACCAAAAGTCTACACAGTACTCCAAGTGCGGCCTCACCAATGACTTATACAACTGCAATATAATGTCCCAACTCCTGTACTCAATGCCCATGGGAATTGGGTAGGGAAATGAAGTCAAGATAGTTGCAAAACAGTGAATGGTTTAGTAGCCCTGAGGGAGTTGTACTGCCTAATAATGTTCCTATTTCTTACATTCTTAATTAGCTTATTATTGCTGGTATCATAATAGGACAGATTGCAACAAAATATGAAGGAGTTATGCAATTCTGACAGATGTACAACACATTAAAAAAACATACTGGAGAATCCTACGGTAATATTTTCACACTGCATCGGAGAATTACTCACTCACTGTGCCTGTGTCAGCTTGTAATGGGCAGTTAATGAACACTTGTCAAACTCCTGTCTGCACGGAAGGCGACAGCTTCGTTAAACTGTGAGACACAGAAAAAAGATGCTGCAGATGCTGGAAATCCAAAATCAAAAGTGGAAAACGCTGGAGATACCCAGCAGGTCAGGCAGCATCTGTGGAGAGTAAAGGTTTGCGATCAGTTGGAAGACAGGAAAGTTAAATTAAAAAAGAGCGAAACGGCAAAGGAACAAAATCCCAGTGAAGGCAAAGCTAAACAACATTTATATGAAGGTACCAAAGGAGCGAGAGGGGTAAGCTGGAATAAAATTGGTAAATTGGTTTATTATTGTCAGATGTACCAAGGTACAGTGGAAAACTTTGTTTTGCATGCCATCCACACAGATCCTTTCATCACATTACTACATTGAGGTAGTACGAGGGAAAACAATAACAGAATGCAGAATAAAGTGTTACAGTTACAGAGGAAGTGCAGTGCAGGCAGACAATAAGGTGCAAGGCCATGATGCGGTAGATTGTGAGGTCAAGAGTCCATCTAGGCGACCATTCAATAGACTTCTAACAGCGGGATAGAAGCTGTCCTTGAGCCCGGGAGGTGAATTTTGGCAGATACTTCATCAGAGCATTTGCAGCATTTTATTTTGATGTTGCTGATTAATCCACAACTGCTTCTGTCCCGGAACGCCTGCCTCTTGGAAGTTCTGCTCCTTCTTCCAACGGCACGGGACAATGGCACAGCTGGTGGAGCTGCCACCTCACAACTCCAGCGACCCGGGTTCAATCCTGAGCTCCGGTGCTGTCTGTGTGGAGTTTGCTCATTCTCCCCGTGATTTTGTGGGTTTCACCCGGGTGCTCCAGTTCCCTTCCACATCCCAGAGACGTGGGTTAATCAGTCAATTGACCAGTATAAATTGACCCTACTATAGATTGACAGTAGAATCTGGGAGACTAGATGGGAAAGTGTGGAAAATAAAATGGACGATTGGTGCAATGATAGGTTGAGTGGGCTCGGGCTTTTCTCTTTGGAGAGGAGGAGGATGAGAGGTGACTTGGTAGAGGTGCACAAGATGACGAGGCATAGATCGAGTGGACAGTCAGAGATATTTTCCCAGGGTGACAATGACTAACACGAGGGGACGTAATTTTAAGGTGATTGGAGGAAGGTATAAGGGGGATGTCAGGGGTAAGTTTTCTCCACAGAGAGTGGTGGGTGTGTGGAACGCACTGCTGGCGGAGGTTGTGGGGGCAGATACATTAGGGACATCTAAGAGACTCTTAGATAGACACATGACTGATAGAGAAATGGGGGGCGATGTGGGAGGGAAGGGTTAGATAGATCTTAGAGCAGGATAAAATGTCAGTACAACATTGTGGGCTGAAGGGCCTGTACTGTGCTGTCATGTTCTATGTTAAATGGCTGCCCATTGGCTAGCAAGGAATCAATGGGCCAAAGGGCCTGTTTCTGCGCCGTATTCTCTATTTCCATTTCTCTGTTTCACCTTGTTCACCTTCACTGGTTTCTGTTTCCTTCCTTGGCTTGTTCACTCATGGGATGAAAACACCACTGGCTTTGCTAATGGTTCGTAGCCTCCCTCGTTGAGAAGGTGGTGGTGAGCCATGTCCTTGACCCACTGCAGTCTGCATGTTAAAGGGACTCCCTCAGTGCTGCTGGGCAGGGAGTCCCAGTGTTTACGGTGAGCAATGGTAAAGGAACGGTTACATCATTTAAACTTCTGTGAGGGTCTTCAATAAAAAGTTGGAACTGAGGACATCAATATAAGATCATTGCTCCAGCAACAGATAATCGATTAGGAGATAATTTTGTGCACCCAGGATTGTGAGGGTGTGAAATAGCTGACAGTGCAGCCGTGAATCTCTCTTGTTTTTGAAAGAGAAGTGAATAAATAAATGAAAACGAATTTACTGCTGTGCTTTTGGGCTGTTCTAGGGCCAGTGAGCACTGAAGCATTGCATTCAATGCTAAACATTGCAAATACATTGTACAGTCTCTGACTACACTCTACTGGTGATCTGCGGTACTGTGTAGTCTCCGTCACACACATACACGCACGCACACACACACACACACACATGCATGCATACACATGCATGCACACAATATTGTATGGATGCATCCACAGGCACACACACATGCATACACACATGCATGCATACATACAGACAGACACACATATGCATACAAACACACACACATGTGCATGCATACACACAGACACACACGCAAACACACATGCATACACACACAGAATGAATAAATATTGGGAATCAGTAGCCTTGGTTTGGACCTTTACCAGAAGGTCAGATCAGACTTAGAGCTCTAACTTTCCATAGAACAGCACAGTACAGTACAGACCCTTCAGCCCATGATGTTGTGCTGACCTATATAAACCTACTCCACGATCAATCTAACCCTTCCCTCCTACCCAGCCCATAACCCTCCATTTTTCTTACATCCATGTGCCTATTCAAATATCTTTTAAATGTCCCCATCGTATCAGCCTCCACCACCACCCCTGGCAGTGCATTCCAGGCCCCCACCACTCTCTGTGTAAAAATCTACCTCTGACATCTCCCCTGAACTTTTCTCCAATCACCTTAAGTGGATGCCCTCTGCTATTGGCCATTGTTGCCCTGAGGAAAAGGTGCTGGCTGTCCACTCTATCTATGCCTCTCATAATCTTGTACACCTCTGTCAAGTCGCATCTCATCCTCCTTCTCTCCAAAGAGAAAAGCCCTAGCTCGCTCAACCTATCCTCATAGGACATGTTTATAGAGCCAGATTTAGATCTAGTGCTCTGAGGTAATGTGGTTTCCATTTCCTTGTCACACCTTAACTCTCCAGCCCTGCAGCCCCTGTGATATCTGCTGGTCTCCATTTCTACCCTTATGCACAATTCAGATTTTAGTCTCTTCATTACTGGTGGCCGTGTCACAGTCCTAACTCTAAACTGCTTCCTAAATCTCTCAGGAAATCTCTTTCAAAATCTAACTCCTTTTGATCAAGTTTTTGAGTCATGGAGTCACAATGCCCAACTGGTCCATGTGGAGCAAGATGTCCATCTAAACTTGACCTATTTGCCCAAGTTTGACACATATCCCTCTCAACCTTTCCTATCGTTGCACTTGTCCAAGTGCCTTTTAAATGTTGTTAATGTACCTGCTTCAATCACTTCCTCTGGCAGCTCGTTCCATATACTGACCACCCTCTATGTGAAAAAAGTTGCCCGTCAGGTTCTGATTAAATCTTTCCCCTCTCATCTTAAGCCTTTGCCCTCTAGTTCTTGATTCCTCAACTCTAGCAAAAAGACTGAGTGCATTCACCTTATCTATGCCCCTCATGATTTTATAGTTTCAAGTTTTTGGTCATCTGTTCTTATTGAGGCAGCACAAGGGTGCAGTTCCAATTGGGATGATATAACAGTTAGCACTGGTACCCCTAGCTCCAGAGATCCAGGTTTGCTCCTGACCTTAAGTGCTATCTTTGTGGAGTTTGCACGTTTTCCCAGTGACCACGTGAGTTTCCCCCGGGTGCTTTGGTTCCTTCCACATCCCAAAGATATCTTTATTAGTCGCATGTACACCGAAAACACACAGTGAAATGCATCTTTTGCGTAGAGTGTTCTGGGGGGCAGCCCGCAAGTGTCGCCACGCTTCCTGCACTAACATAGCATGCCCACAACTTCCTAACCTGTACGTCTTTGGAATGTGGGAGGAAACCGGAGCACCCGGAGGAAACTCACGCAGACACGGGGAGAACATACAAACTCCTTACAGACAGCGGCCGAAATTGAACCTGGGCCGCTGGCGCTGTAATAGCGTTACGCTAACCGCTGCACTACTGTGCAGATTGGTAGGTTAATTGACCGCTGTGGTAAGCAGGTAACAAAATGTACACCTGAATCGCAAAAAACAGCTCTTGCTGCCCATGGTCTCCCCCCACTGGCATCTGAGTGATGGTGTTTTTAGGAGGCCCCACCCTCAAAATGCCCCTGAAAACTTTGGCAGCTGGTAAAGCCCCACAACTTGGTTGGCTGTGTTTTTGTGATATTTAATAGCTTTTAAATGTCTTTGACATGCTTAGAAATTAAACACTATTGACAATGAAGTATTTTTTAAACTCAGGATTATTAATTGGTTTGTAGAGAAACAAATAAAGACATACAAATGATTAAAAACATTGAAGTAAAATTCCAAAGTGTTCCTCAGCCAATGAAGTCCTTTTTTTAAGTGTCATCAGTGTATCAGAAACAATGCAGCCAACCTGTGTGCAGCAAGCTTTCACAAACAGCAGCACGATGATAAATGGGTTGTCATTGCATTAAAGAGTCATTGTCGAGAGATAAGTGTTGGCCAGGATGCTGGGGAGACCTCTGGTTCTTCACAATATTGACATGGAAGGCTTTACATCACTGTACCTGTAACAGTGCAGCACTCTCTCAGCACTGCAGTAGAGCATCAGCCTCGATTGTTAAGCTCAAGTCACAGCCTCTTGCTTGTGGACCCATCCCTCACTACCACTGAATGATAAATTGAGCCCCAGTGAGAGGGTGAAGTTAGGCTTGTTGGCTGCTCTCAGGACCAGAGTCCTCCACCACAGGAGAGCAGGTCAGCTCTCGACAAACACCCCCACAACCTCCTGGGGCTGTCCTGAATCCAAGGACAGCTGTCAGGCAAGGTGCGCTGGCAAGGACCTCGAGAAAATGAGAGAAGTGGGTGCGTTACACTCACATCCATTCCCACACAGGAGACAGCTGGACCTGTGACCAGCAGAGAAGGTAAGATCTGAATGGATTTTTGGATGCAGTGAGATAAACTACCAAAAACATCTGGGACTCCATCTGGCCCCTTTTCTCTTCCCTCCATCTGTTTCCACCTATCATCCACCAACAGTTGTCTCCCAATTCCACCCCTCCCTCCCTCTCCCCTCTACCTGTCTCCATCTGCCCATCACCTCCCTCCCTCACCTGGTTCCACCTATCACCTGCCAGCCCCTGCCTCACCCCTCCCGCGCACCTCTTTATACTGGCCATCTCCCTGCTACACTCCCGGCCTGAAACGTCGACCACCTCTCTGCCTCCACAGATGCTGCTCGACCCGCTGAGTTCCTCCAGCAGCTTGCTTTTTGGATCATAAGCCTACACAGTGCACGAAAGACCACAAACTACAGGGGACTTGGGAGGAGATAAAAGAGAGGTTGCTCTGCTTAATGGAGATGCAGTGGCTTTCAACTTTATGTTGGGTTTTGACAGAGTCAATATTTTCAGTGGCAGGAGTGTTGATAAATAAAGCACATGAGAAAAACGCCCAGGGTGGGGAGAAGTGAAGGGAAATGTTTTTTGCAGAGTTATGACACACTGCAAGACAGGGTACTAGAATCAGATTCATCTGTTGGAAGGGAATTGGTTATGTACTTTAAGAGGGAAAACCTATAGGGCAATAGGGAAGGAGAAAGGGAGTGAAACTAGGCCATAGTTTATGGGCAGAATAGCCCCCCTCTGAGATTCGATATTAGACCTTTCCAAGCCACCCAGCGATAGGCTCTATAGCAGACACTTACCTTCTTAGGCAGATTGAAGATGACTAACTTCTACTCTGGTTTTTGTGGGTTCTGAGGAGGATAGTGAGGCCAACGTGGGAACCACAGACTCTTCCGCGGGTGCAGCAGAAGATTGTTGATGGGACAGGTGGGTGGGACGTTTGTGAGGGGGTCTCCTCCTCCCATCTCTTACACAGGGCTTCTGTGTGCTCCTGATACATGGACTTGAGGCTCTCAGTCCCACCCCAATTGGTCCTGCTTCACTTTGAACAGACAGCGGCCACATGGGACTGTGGGGATGTTGCTTTTCTTCAAGAAAGCTTCAGCTCATCCTTTGATCTTTTCCTGCCTCCTGGGTAACAACCTCTCAAGACAGAGTTCGGGATGGTTTCCATTTACGGAATCTGGTGTCGGACAGTGGATCAATGTGAGCTACCGGACATAATTGGCTGAGAGTAGCTCATGCTTCACTGAGGAGGATGGGTCACTATGGAATTGTCACCAATGTCAGTTCACTTATCCTAAGACCATAAAGTACAGGAGCAGAATCAGGCCATTCGGCCCATCGAGTTTGCTCCACCATTCAATCATGGCTATTTTTTTTTCCCCATTCTCCTGCCTTCTCCCCATAACCTTTAATCCCTTTACCAATCAAGAACCTATCAATCTCTGCCTTAAATACACCCAATGACTTGGCCTCCACAGCCCTCTGTGGCAACAAATTCCACAGATTCATCACCATCCGGCTGAAGAAATTCCTCCTCATCTCAATTCTAAAGGGACATCCCTTTATTCTGAGACTGTGCCCTCAGATCCTGGACTCTCCCACTAATGGAAACATTCTCTCCACGTCCACTTTATCCAGACCTTTCAGTATTGCGGGGGCTTCCATGAGATCTCCCCATCTTTCAGTGAGTTTGGAAGATTTTAATCAGATGTTAGGGGTATTTTTTCACTGGCTTGAGATACCTGACAGGAGGGCAGGGATGACTGCTGCCCATAGACAATGGATGTTGCGTCAGGTCTGAGGCCTTGACCTTCAAATATCCTTTTACCTCAATTGACCAGTGGCTGTGCTGGTACAGTGAAGGTCGTATGAAAAGTTGCACCTCACCTGCAACAAATTTCCCAAGGGAGTGGATCTAATCTGCAGAACTAATGGGAAAGTGCTCAACATACAGTGAGCAGAACTAAGATGACCCCACCACAGTACGTAGATGACACTTGCATTTGCACATGTTCAAAGGCTGAGTTCCAAGGAATTGTGGTTTTGTTCACCAAAGCACACAAGATGAAATGCAACATCTGCGAGACTGAAGTCCTCTACCTAACCTGCTCCTGCTGCCCTCAACAATAAGTATTCATCAAGTCGTAGTGAGTCATAGAGTCTTACAGCATGGAAATAGGCCCTTCGGCCCAACTGGTCCATGCTGACCAAGATGCCCCATCCAAGCTAGTCCCATTTACCAGTGTTTGGCCCATAACCTTTCCAATCCATGTACCTGTCCAACTGTCTTTTAAAAGTTGTTATTGTACCTGCCTCAACCACTTCCTCTGGCAGCTCATTACACGTAGATACCACCCTTTGTGTAAAAAAAGTTTCCCCTTAAGTTTCTATTAAATCTTTTCCCTCTCACTTTAAACCTATGCCAGTCCTGATGAAGGGTCTTAGCCTGCGACATTGACATTCATTTCCCTCCATTGATGCTGCCTGACCTGCTGAGTTCCTCCAGCACTTTGTGTGTGTTGCTCCAGATTCCAGCATCTGCAGCACCTCTTGTATCTCTGCCTATGCCCTCTCGTTCTCGATTCCCCAGCCCTGGAAAAAAGACTGTGTGTATTGCATTCACCATATCTATGCCCCTCATGATTTTATACACCTCTATAAGATCACCCCTCAGTGTCCTACGCTCCAGCGAACAAAGTCCTAGCCTGTCCAACCTCTCCCTATAACAGTCCCTCAAGTCCTGGCAACTTCCTTGTAAATCTTCCCTGCACTCTTTCTAGCTTAATAAGTGCGAGTTCCTCGAACACATAGTCAACTTACTACATATTGGGAGACACCCCTTGACAAAGACGGTCATTTATATAGCACCTTTGACCAAGAAATTTAAATTAACATGGAAATCCTATGCGAAACAGTCTAATTTCACAAAACCATGTGGCCTAATCCAACAACTTCTTCACAAGGTAAATTATATTATTCAGAAGTCTGAACTGGTTTATTTTGAAGCACTTTCACCCACCCTCTCTTACAGATATGTATTCCCTAGAAGTTATTTCCAATAAAATAATGGCAACCTATCTTATATTATCAATTAGCCAAAAGCTTTCCTGCGAGTTACGAAAAGGATGTTCCACACAAAACATCTGCTTACGGATCTTCAGTATTGGTGGGTTGGCTTTTGTCTAGGAATAATAAAAAATAATAATTTTAGTTTCAAATTGTAGCTTTTATATATTTGATATAAAAGTCAGATTTCAGTGGATTCCATAAGCTTAGAGTCATAGAGTCTTACAGCATCGAAACAGGCCCTTCAGCCCAACTGGTCCATGCTGACCAAGATGCCCATCCAAGCTAGTCCCATTTGCCAGCGTTTGGCCCATATCCTTCTAAACCTTTCCTATCCATGTACATGTCCGACTGTCTTTTAAAAGTTGTTATTGTACCTGCTCAACCACTTCCTCTGGCAGCTCATTCTACATGGATACCACCCTTTGTGTTAAAGATGTTGCTCTTCAGGTTTCTATTAAATCTCTCCCCGCACGCCTTAAACCTGCGCCCTCCAGTTCTTGACTTCACAACCCTGGGAAAAAGACTGAGTGCATTCACCCTATCTGTGCCCCTTCATGATTTTATACACTTTTATATATTTAATGTATTTGAAAATAACACCTAAAATTGGAAACGTTTCTCTTTAAAGAAAAATGTTTAATATCACACTTTGTCAAAGCTCAGGGTATTGATTGAAGAATAACCATCGGCCCGGATGCCAGGGATAAATCCTTTGCTCTTTCCCAAAGTTGTGACCCCACCTTAGGATCATTGAAACCTTCTCATTTCCTACCACTAGTCAAAAGCACAGTTGAGTTACAGAACGCATACAGCACAATCAGAGAAAGAGACCAAAGCTGAATTAGTTGTAGATCATGCATCTCAAAGTCAAAGTCAAGTTTATTGTCATATGCACAAGTACATCAGAATCAGGTTTATTATCACTGACATAGGTCATGAAATTAGGTGTTTTGTGGCAGCAGTACAGTGCAAAGACATAAAGAGTTAAAAATTACTATAAGTTACAAAAATAAATAAATAGTGCAAAAGAGGTGGTGTTCATGGGTTCATGGACCGTTCAGAAATCTGATGGCGGAGGGAAGGAGCTGTTCCTGAAACGTTGAATGTGGGTCTTCAGGCTCCTGTACCTCCTCCCTGATGGTAGTAACGTTAAAATCCAGCACTTTTTGTGTGCGTCACTGAATTGACGGGAGTTGGTCTTACATAAATAAAAACAGATTCGGCATTTCACAGCCAATTAAATCGTTTTTGAAGCGTAGTTGTGTTGTGACGGAGGGAATGCAGCTGCCAATCTGTGTACAGCAAGCTCCGACAAACAACATTTTGTGCGTGGGAAAATGCGTCTCACAAATTTGATTTGAGTTTTTTGAAAGGGTGACCAAGAGAGTTAACGAGGGCGGGGTGGTTTACATGGACGTTAACAAGGCCTTTGACAAGATCCCACATAGGAGGCTGGTCTGGAAGATTAGATCACGTGGGATCCAGGGTGAGCCAGCCAATTGGATGCACGATTGGCTTGGTGGTGATAGTGGAGGGTGGTTTCTTGGATTGGAGGCCGATGACCAGTGGTGTACTGCAGGGATCAATGCTGGGTGCCCCTGTTGTTTGTCAGAATGAGAATGTTGGTGGTGTGGTTAGTAAGTTTGTGGATGACACCAATATTGGTGGTGTGGTGGACAGTGAAGGTTGCCTAAGGTTACAACAGGATCTCGATCAACTGGGAAAGTGGGCCAAGGAGTGGCAGATGGAATTGAACTCAACCAAATGTGAAGTGATGCATTTTGGGAAGTTAACCCAGGGCAGGACGTGCACAGAAAACGTCAGGGCCCTGGGGAGTGTCGTAGAACAGAGAGACCCAGGGGTACAAGTATATAGTTCCCTGAAAGTGGTGACACAGTTAGAGAACGTGGTGAAGGAGGCATGTGCCACGCTTGACTTCATCGGTTGGGGCAATGAGTATAAGAGTCGGAACATCATGTTACAGCTGTACAACGTGCTGGTGAGAGCGCACTTGGAGTACTGTGTGCAGTTCTGGTCACCGTACTATATGAAGATTTTGATTAAGCGCAGAACAGACCCAGAAGGATGTTGCTTGGAATGGAGGCTTGAGTTATACGCTGAAAGTACTCAGCCTTGACATTTGTATCAAATGTAGAAAGAAGTGTCAAAACATTGACAGGATGAATGAGAAAATGAACACCAGTGAAAGCAGAAACAATAATGGCTTCGTTCCCACACAGCTAATTAAATTCTCCGGCTAAATTCCTTCTTTTGATATTTTAACACAGCTTATTTACTTTATTAAACCTTGGTCAGGCCCCATGTGGAAATTCCTAAATCACTGCCCCACATGGAGCTGCCTAATTGATTCAAGGCATGACGCAAGCAGTATTTGACTCAGGCCTTGCAGAAGGCATTAATCACGTTGGTGTGGTTTGGGTTATAAATAGACCACAATTGGTAAGGACACAACTTATGCCTTCCTTAAGAACAAAACATCAGTGAACCTTTTGTGGATTTACAACAATTCAATAATTTCATGGCTGCTGTACTAACTTTTTATGGCAGAATTTTTTTTTTCTATTGAATTGAATTTCAGTTACTGTCATAGCGGGATTTGAACTCACATCTCGGGATCACCAGCAGGATAGATAAGGGAGAACTAACTGACGTGCTGTTTTTGGATTTTCAGTAGACCTTCGATGAGGTGGCACAAAACTGAATTAGAGCATGTGGGATTGAGAGTTATATGGTGACATGGACTGAGAATTGGTTGGTGAACAAAAAGGTGAGACTAGGAATGAAGTCATAATAGTTTTGAGTTGGGAGGCTATGATGATCGCATTGTCAGAGAGATCAGGGATGGGATATCTTCTCACAGCTACCATCGGGCAGCCTGAAGTCTTACACCACCAGGTTCAAGAACAGCTACTTCCCTTCAACCATTCAGTTCTTGAACGAACCTGCACAACCTTAATCACTACCTCAGTATAGCAACACTATGACCACTTTTACCACTTTGCACTACAATGGACTTTTTTTTGTTCTAATTGTGTTCTTTCTTGTATAATTTTGTATCATTTATGTTTGTCTTGTGAACATTGTGTATCTGATGCTATGTGCCTGTGATGCTGCTGCAAGTAAGTTTTCCATTATACCTGTGCATACATGTACTTGTGCATATGACAATAAACTCAACTTTGACTTTGTTCGTTCACAATATATATCAGTGATTTGGATGGCGGGACCAAGTTTAATATATGCAGTTTTGTTGATGATACAAAGATGGCTGGCAGTGTGGCTTGTGAGAAAGATGCAGAGAGATTTTGGGGGACTAAGGACAGGCTAAGTGAAAGGGCAAGGAGGTAGCATTTGGAATTTTGTAGAAAGATAAGAGGTCATCTGCTCTGGTAGAAAAAATATAGTAAAGGAGTATTTTTTTTAAATGGTGAGAGAGTGCAAGGTGTTCAGGGGGATCCAAGTGTCCTTAATATGAATCACACAAAGCTAATATGCTAATAGAACAAGCTATTGGAAGACAAAAGGTACGTTGGCCTTTATTGCAAGAACACTGAAATGTTAATTCAATGTCTGTTTAACTTCAGATTTCTTAGCTGTTAGGAATACATAGTATCTTCACTTTGTATCAGTGAATTTGTCAAAGGTTTTGAACCTTATCAGTATGCAGAAAGAAGAGGCAACTCCTAATCCCTTCTCTGGCCGTGACTCGAGTACAGTTGTTTTCTGATGCCTATGAAGTAGTCTAAAGCTGTATCACTGGAAAGGACTTTATGTGAATAACAGTACTGCATATTTCAAAATAATGTCTAGTACTACTTGTAAATTTAAACTTCATAATGGTAATATCATTGATATAAAGATCAATACTGATTCTTAAAGTATAATAGCCAGGAGGAGAGTAAGATTAACAGACAGAGTAACAAAAGCCAGAATTAGAGGTGCACAGAGCTCTCAGAGGGTAGTTGGGTTGGAGATTAGAGAGAATGAGACCATGAGGAATTTTAAAACAACGCTGAGAAATGCGATGGTAGATGGTGTGCATTGGGATGACCCGAGGATGTGACAGGTGTCATACAAATACAATTTGTTTCTTGCAACATGTCATGTTTTTGAATGTGGCTGTATTCATCATACTGTGTCCACCTCAACACTTGCTCTCCCAAAGGCATGAATTTTTCCCACATTGCTTATACAAAATGCATCTTGAGGAAGGGAGGCACAAGAGACTACAGATGCTGGAATCTGGAGCAACACACAATCTGCTGGAGGAACTCAGCGGGTCAGGCAGCATCTGTGGCAGGGTGGCAGGGGGAAAGGAGTTGTTGACATTTCGGGTCGAATCCCTACATCTTGCCGAAGCATCGCTCAGAAAATTTCGCTCCATTGAAGTCAGTGAAATCGGATATCAGAGGCGGACCACGAGGACGAATTTCTACTACCTGATATATAGATATTTGGAACTATTACCTTTGACCTATTCAACAACTTTTCCCCATTGCAGTGGTAAATCTGTAAGGTATTTTTTCCAATTATCAAACACACATTGCTTGATCTATGAGCCTTAATTCAACTTCGACGCGGTTCTTGAACCAACCGGCACAACCCTAATCACTACAGTTTATCAACACCGTGACCACTTTGATCACTTTGCACTAAAATGGACTTTTGTTTTGTTCTAGTTGTGTTCTTTCTTGTAAAAATGTGCATAATTTATATTTAATTTATGTTTTGCTTGTGAATGCTGCTTATAGCCGCTGTCTGTAAGGAGTTTGTACGTTCTCCACGTGTCTGCATGGGGTTCCTCCAGGTGCTCCGGTTTCCTCCCACATTCCAAAGACGTACGGGTTAGGATGTTGTGGACATGCTATGTTGGCGCCGGAAGCGTGGCGACACTTGCGGGCTGCCCCCAGAACACTCTACGCAAAAGATGCATTTCACTGTGTGTTTCAATGTACATGTGACTAATAAAGAAATCTTAGCTTATCTGATGCTCTGTGCCTGTGATGCTGCTGCAAGTAAGTTTTTCATTGCACCTGTGCACACATGAACTTGTGCAGATGACAATAAACTCGACTTTGACAAACCTCCCCATCTGTCACCTCCCTTCACTCTCCTTTCTCTTCCCACTTCCTACTCCTCCTAAATCCCTCCCTCACCTCTCCCTCCTGCTTTCTCCCTTCCCTCTTTCCTCCCTCTGCCTCTCTCCCTCCTCTTTCCTGCGCTCTCCCCTGTATATTTTTTCCCCTTTTCCCTCTCCCTCCCACCCAGTTAGCTTAAAGAGCCTTGGTCTACTGACCACTGGTCACCAAGGTTAAAACCGGGCTTTTAACCCTCTGGCCTCAAACATAGTGAGCTAAACTGGCTCACCCAAAGAGAAGAGGAGGGGGTGGTTGAGCTCAGCCCGTGCATCTGTCGGCTGGAGGACACCGCATTTCTGCCCAGCCGGCCCGAACCTACAGCAGCTCTGATTACGTCATCGCTGCATCCAGGCGATAATGATCCCAAACACACACCTCCACAAAACTGAAGTCACGCTGTTACAATCTTATAATCCACAGCTGTATTTTAGTACAATACCTTCTGCCAGCATTCGGCCTTTCCTTTTCTGTTCCTTGAGCAAAGACAGAATGTAAGCTCCCACTTCCACGTCCTTCATTTTAGCCGCTTCAACAGCTTTGTTTTTGCGTAGCAGTGAATTAAGCTTTCTGTCAGAATAGAACAACATAAGGTCCAGGTTTTCAGGCTGAGGGAGTAGAGAGGGGGTGGAAGCAGTTCTTACTGATTCATTCAAATGCATATAGGGTGGATCACATTTAGAAAATAACATATTAGAAATTAGAATCAGAGTAATGGCTAATGGCTAACACGAGGGGACATAATTTTAAGGTGATTGGAGGAAGGTATAAGGGGGATGTCAGGGTAAGTTTTTTACACAGAGAGTGGTGGGTGCGTGGAACGCGCTGCCAGCAGAGCTTGTGGGGGCCAATACATTAGGGACATTTAAGAGACTCTTAGACACATGAATGATAGAGAAATGGAGGGCTTGTGTGGGAGGGAAGGGTTAGATAGATATTAGAGCAGGAGACATTGTGGGCCGAAGGGCCTGTACTGTGCTGTAATGTTCTATGCCCTATGTTTGTCATGTTTTCTGTCACATGTAATGCAATAAAGTTCATTTAAGAAATAGATCTACTTACGTCCTTTGTGTAATCAGGCAACACAGGAACGGGCAAAACATTACAAAGAGAATTGACACTATCCCAATTCCAAGAATAGTCATTATTTGTTTTGGTCCTAAAAAACAGAAAAAAAAATCACATCAGAAATCACTAGCATGATATATTTTTATTACTGATTCATCAGGAAACATTTTTATATTGCACTTAGTTATAGTTTACATTGAGTGGGTTTAACACGGATTAGTGTGCACCAAAGAAAGGTAGAAATTGGAAATGTGGAATTAAAAGGGGCATCGCTGCCTTAAGAAAGGTTTCAAATACGAATCCATATAATTTGGTAAAAGTACTACAGAAGTCACATGAGCTGAGTGGAACAGAGTTTAACCAATTGACTTTGGACAATCCTTGTGTGAATTCACACGATCATTAAACGTATGCATTAGCAAAATACGAGTCAAAGTTGGCCATTGATTCTGTCTATTCTCATTTATAAGATAAGAATTTATTTACTAGTCATCGAAACACACAGTGAAATGCATCTTTTTGCCTTACTGAGAATGTGCTGGGGGCAGCCCGCAAGTGTCGCCACTCTTCCGGCGCCAATGTAGCATGCCCACAACTTCCCAACCCGTACGTCTTTGGAATGTGGGAGGAAACCGGAGCACCCAGAGGAAACCCACGCAGACACGGGGAGAACGTACAAACTCCTTACAGACAGCAGTGGGATTGAACCTGGGTCACTGGCGCAGTAATAGCGTTACGCTAACCACTACACTACCGTGCCACTATTTTCCTTATTGATTACAAAGACAGAGCAAGATAATGCTAAAGCTATCTCAGGACTGAAGCATTCAACCCCAGGATAAGGCACAACTACTTCAAAGTCAAGTCTATTGTCATATGCACAAGTACATGTATGCCCAGGTGAGCCAAGATACCATCTTCTTTCCTTTCCTGGAATATTTAATCTTCAGGGTCCCTGTGTCCACAATCTGAGCTGAAGAGCCCACCAGCCCTTCAGTGAGAGGGATCCCTCAGTTGACAAAGCCATACATCTGTTTCACTTGCCTCACTTGGGGAAGCTGCTGCAGCAAGAAGAGCAGGACCATGTGTTGGCACAAACAAAAGAGGAACAAGGAATTCATAGTGAGCCTGCAAATCATGGTAATTTGACCGTGCAGGAACATAAGAAGCTGCAGAGAGTAGTGAACTCAGCCCAATACATCATGGGCACATCCCTCCCCACCATTGGTAGTATCTACAGGAGGTGCCGCCTCAAGAAGGCAACATCCATCATCAAAGGTCCCCACCATCCGGGCTGTGCCATCTTCTCGCAGCTATCATCGAGCAGGAGGTACAGAAGCCTGAAGTCCCACACCACCAGGTTCAAGAACAGCTACTTCCCTTCAACCATTTGGTTCTTGAACCAACCTGCACAATCCTAATCACTACCTCAGTTATAGCAACACTATGACCACTTTGATCACTTTGCACTAAAGTGAACTTGTTTTTTGTTCTAATTGTGTTCTTTCTTGCAAAAATGTTGCATAATTTATGTTTAATTTATGGCTTACTTGTGAATGTTGCTCATCTGATGCTATGTGCCTGTGATGCTGCTGCAAGTAAGTTTTTCATTGCACCTGTGCACACATGTACTTGTGCATCTGGCAATAAACTCGACATTCAGGTCCTGGGAACACCACCTGCTCATCTCAACACGTCACCTCCATTTGGTGCACTTTAATTTCTGCTTGGAATTACATGTGCAGATGTTATTGATTACCCTCTGAGCCCCTGAATGAGTAACATCTACAGTTATGTCCTTTCTGATGAATGGTCATCCAGCCAAAACATTCACTCTCTCCCGCTCCATAGATGCTGCCTGACCCACTTTTTCTGTTTATATTTTTAATGCACGGTGCTCAGTATATGGAACTGAGGGTGCTCAGTATATGGAACTGAGGGTACTCATATGGAATGAGCTGCCAGAGGAAGTGGTTGAGGCAGGTACATTAACTACATTTTAAAGGTACTTGGACAGGTACATGGATAGGAAAGGTTTAGAGTGATATGGGCCAAATGCGGGCAACTGGGACTGGCTTAGATAGGAATCTTGGTCAGCATGGACCAGTTGGGCTGAAGGGCCTGTTTCTGCACTGTGTGACTCTATGACTCTTCTAGAACTGGGACTCTCTGCTCGTTTCATCATTATACCAGAATTAATGTATCAATAGATCATCTGTTTGGTATTACACCGTAAATTTATAATTTTTAAACATAATTTTAAATTTCAACATTCTCATCTTTGCTTTCAAACCATCCTTGGCCTCACCAACGCCCATTCTCCCCACCCCTTCCCTCTGTGACCTTCCTCAATTTTAATGAGGAACCAAGATGACTTCGGAAGGACTTATCTCCTAACAGAGGTGTCAAAAACTAGGGGCAGAGAGTTAAAGTGGTAGAAGGTTTAGAGGGACAGCGAGGAGTGTCTCACACTTGCAACTAGTAGGAATCCAGAACTCACAGCATGAAATGTGGTGGAGGAAGAAGATAACATTTAATTTCCCTCAGGTCTGCTGAATTCTGCCTCAAAAAAAATCCCACGCAAGTCACATCAAGGTCAAGTTTATTGCCAGATGCACAAGTACATGTGTGCACAGGTGCAATGAAAAACTTACTTGCAGCAACATCACAGGCACAGAACATCAGAGACACAACATTCACGAGAAAAACATAAATTATACAAAATTTTTACAAGAAAGAAAACAATTAGAACAAAAAAGTCCATTTTGGTGCAAAGTGGTCACAGTGTTGCCAAACTGTAGTGTTTCGGGTTGTGCCGGTTGGTTTAAGAACTGAATGGTTGAAGGGAAGTAGCTGTTCTTGAACCTGGTGGTGTGGGGCTTCAGGTGTCTGTACCTCCTGCCCGATGGATTCACTCACATCGTCATTCACCTGGATGTGTACCTGAAGAGTCATTACCTGCAGGGTTACTGACCAAGGACTGGAAGGTGGGATTAGGCTGAGTGGCTCTTTCAGGATAGCATGCATATGATGAGCTGAATTGCCTCATTCTGCGCCATAATGTTTGTGTGATTCTATCATCCAATGATTACGAGGACTGGCAGTCTTAATTCTTGCTTCTTGATCACCCTCAAATTTAATTGCTCTGCCATTGGCTGCCATATCTTCAGATTTGCTGCCTCACATCTCCAGTGACCCCGGTTCAATCCTGATGACTGGCGCTGTCTTTGTGGAGTTTGCATGTTCTCCTTGTGACTGCAAGCACTTCCTCTCTGGGTGCTCTGGTTTCCTTCCACACCCCAGAGACCTGTGGGTTGGTCGGTTAACTGGAGGCTGTAAAATTGCCCCAAGTGTATAGGTGAGTGGTGGAATCTGGGGGGCAGTTGATGGGAATGTGGGGAGAATAGATTACAGGGAAATTAATGGGGGAATAAGATTGGTCTGTGAGCCAGCATAGATTTGATGGGCCAAAAGGCCTCCTTCTATGTCAAAGAGAAATATGGAATATTGGAAGCCCCTCATTCTTGGGATTGCTTCTACACCTCTAACTCTGTTCCCTCATTTAAAAATGCTCCCAAGACAGTTTGACTGAACGTTTTGTCACTTCTGCCAAAACCTCCTTCTGCCAAAACCTCCTTCTGTCCTGTTCTGGTCAACGACTTACTGTGATGCACCTTGGAATGTTGTACTGCGTGAACGGTGGCCCTCAAGGGCAAGTAGTGTCTGTCCATGATTCAACAACAGTGGGAAGCAGTCAATGCCAGTGACTTGCCTCAGTGTACCACCACACCACAGAATGCAATTAACCTGGACAGAACCCAAAATAATCCCACTGAGAACAAGTGGGAGAATTCAAAACATATTAAAAGCATTCCTGAAATAAGCTGGTGTTTGTGAATTGACTCACCATTTATTGTTTTGTGGAAACATGAATGTTGTGGCCTGTCTTTGAAGCAGCATTCTATAATCAGACAGACTGTCTCATTCATTTCATCTTCGATAGCACAATCTTTGAGGTTTCTGGCGTAGGGATTACACCCTTAAAGGGAAATGAAGTGCATGTCATATGCAATAAAATATTGGGTCATGGCAATGATGAGTCATTGCTTTCTGTACACTAAGCCAGTGAGTTACTGAACAAGAAGTTATAAAACTTCTGGCTGGTCAATACTCTGATAAAGAGAGGGGGGGAGGAAGAGAAGAGGGAGAGGGAGGGGGAGAGGGAGGGGAAAAGACTAAAAGAGAGGGAGAGATGGAGTGAGAAAGAGAGAGAGAGAAAGAGAGAGAGAAAGAGAGGAGAGAGAGAGAAGGAGAGAGAGAAGACGGAGAGTGAGAGAGAGAGAGAGGAGAGAGAGAGAGAGAGAGAGAGAGAGAGAGAGAGAGAGAGAGAGAGAAAGAGAGAAAGTGATAGGAGGACAGGGAACCAGGATAAACATTTTCCATTTGGAAAGCAAAGAAGACAAATTGGGTTTTTGAAATGAGCATCTCCAAAGTTTTCAAGCTACATTTCTCAAATCCTTCCCATTCTGCTGGCTTTCCACAATGTAACAGGGAAAATCTCCAGGGAGAGCATTTTGTTTTTGAACAGAGCACAAAGGGTACAAGGGAAGCATCTCCAGAAAGAGCCGGAGAACTCTCCTCAGCATCCTGACTAATATTTATCACTCATCCAAGACGAGAAGCATTATCTTAAAGTCACAGAGTGACACAGCATGGAAACAGGCCCTTTGGCCCAACGAGACCACCCACTTACACCATCCCTACACTAATTCCATTTTATTCCCTCCACAATCCCACGAAATCCCTGCAAAGTCGACGCACTAGGGTCAGTTTACAGCGGCCAATTGACCTACCAACCTGCACATCTTTGGAATGTGGGAGGAAACCATAGTACCTGGAGGAGACCCATGTGGTTGCAGGGAGAACGTGCAAACTCCACAAAGACGGCACCAGAGGCCAGAATTGAAACCGGGTCTCAAAGAAGTCATAGAATCGTACAGCATGGAGATAGGCATTTTGGCCCAACTTGTCCATGGCGACCAGTGGGCACCTTTCTGTATTACTCTCATCTCCCAGCACTTGGTCCATAGCCCTCTATGCTTAAGTGATTCAAGTGTTCACCTAGAGATGTCTTAAATACTGCCAGCAAGCCAGCTTCAACCAGCTAGTGTATTCCAGGTACTCACCCTCTCAAGCTCTTCCTCCTCATCCTAAACCTATGTCCTCTGGTTTTATCTACCTCTGATATGGGGAAAAGTCTCCTCCAGTCTACCCTATCTCCACCCCTCATAATTTTATATATCTCAACCATGTCCCCTCTTAACCTCTTCAGCTCCAGGGAGAGCCAGCCTACCTTCTCCAATCTCTCCTCTTAACTGAACTGCTCCATCCCAGGCAACGTCCTGGTGAATCTCCTCTGTACCGTCTCCAGAGCTATCACATCTTTCTCATAGCAAGGTGACCAGAACTACACGCAAATTGAGGTCCAACCAAGGTTTTATAAAGTTGGATCAGAACCTCTTTAGTTCTGTATTCAATGCCCCGACTGATGAAATTTAGTATCCCATATGCCTACCTCACCATGTTATCTATCTGTGTTGCCACCTTCCAGGATCTAAGGACTTGTACTCCAAGGTCCCTCTGCTCTTCAACAGGATATTTATAGAATGCAGAGCTGGGCTGAGAAGTGGCAGATGGAGTTCAACTCGGATAAGTGTGAAGTGATACACTTCGGAAGATCAAATTCAAAGGCAAAATACAAGGTTAATGGCAGGACTCTTAGCTGTGTGGAGGAACAGAAGGATCTTGGGGTCCATGTCCATAGATCCCTCAAGGTTGCCATACAGGTCGATAGGGTTGTTAAGAAGGCATATGGAGTGTTGGCCTTCATTAGTCGGGGTATTGTGTTCAAGAGCCGCGAGGTGATGTTGCAGCTCTATAGAACTCTGGTCAGACCACATCTGGAGTATAGTGTTCATTTCTGGTCACCTCATTATAGAATGGATGTGGAAGCTTTAGAGAGGGTGCAAAGGAGATTTACCAGGATGTTGCCTGGATTGGAGAGCATGTCTTATGATGATAGGTTGAGTGAGCTGGGGCTTTTGTTTTTGGAGAGAAGGAGGATGAGAGGTGACTTGATAGAGGTGTACAAGATGATAAGAGGCATAGATCAAGTGGACAGTCAGAGACTTTTTCCCGGTGTGACAATGGCTAACTTGAGGGGACATAATTTTAAGGTGATTGGAGGAAGGTATAAGAGGGATGTCGGGGTAAGTTTTTTACACAGAGGGTTGTGGGTGTGTGGAACACACTGCTGGCAGAGGTTGTGGGGGAAGATACATTAGGGACATTTAAGAGGCTCTTAGATACACACATGAATGATAGAGAAATGGGAGGGAAGGGTTAGATAGATCTTAGAGCAGGATAAAATGTCGGCACAACATTGTGGGCTCAAGGGCCCGTAATGTGCTGTAGTGTTCTATGTTCTATGTTTCCTAAGACCCTACCATTCATGATGTATGCTCTGGCCTCATTAGTGCTCCAAAAATGTATCACTTCAAATTTGTTTGGATTAAACTGTGTCTGCCATTTTTCAGCCCATTCCATCCAATGCCTCCATACTATAAACAATTCTGCCGATCTTTGTGTCATCTTCAAACTTACTGATCATGCCTCCCACATCCACATACAAGTCATTCACGTATATTACAAACAGTTAGGATCCCAGGACTGATCCATGTGGGAGACTAGTCACAGGAATCCAATTGCCAAAAACAACCCTTTACTGTCACCCTGTGCCAAGCCAGTTTTGGGTTCAGTTTTCCAATTTGCCCTGGATCCCATGGACCATAACCTTTTGAACCAATCTCCTATGTTGGACCTTATCAAAGTCCGTGTAAATCACATCTACTACCCCACCCTCATCGATACACTCTTGGGGCAGTGAGGCAGTAACTTGACTGGCTGCCCCAAGGTTTGCAGGAGTTTCCTTTCTGCATATTGGCTGCCAGGTTCTCTGCATGCAACAGTGACAGCACTGAGAAAGTTCTTCACTTACAGTGAAACACTTCAAAATATCCTGAAAGTCTCATTTAAGCTTAAAATATCAATGGTAGAAATGACTATCTGAAGGCTTTAGATTATCATTTTTAAGATAGTTGAAAAGAAGTTATGCAATTTCAGTTACTTACGTAGTGGATAAAATATGTTGTTGAAGGTATTCCCAATCATTGCTTCCCTCGGAAACCGGCTGAAACTCCAAACACTCTCTTTCGGTGACTGATTCTGCTGGTTGGACAGCCAAAACTTGCTCGCTGTAACAAAACCTGTACATTCGGTTTTAGAACAAGACAAGAACCATCATTTTGTTTCTCATGAGTCTTATGTCGAAGACAACCAGATGGATTGGCACAGTGGCACAGCTGGCAGAGCTGCTGTCTCACAGCTCCAGCGACCTGGGTTCGATCCTGACCTCCGGTGCTGTCCACGTGGAATTCTCATGTTCTCCTGTGACCATGTGGGTTTCCCCCGGGTGCTCTGCCTTCCTCCCACATACCAAAGACGTGCGGGTTGGTAGATTGATTGGCCGCTGTTAATTGCCCCAGGTGAGCGGTAGAACCTGGGGGGGGGCGGCATTGATGGGAATGGGGAAGGGGACAGGTTACAAGGAAAATTAGTGGGAGAATGGGATTGCTCTGTGACCCAGTATGGAATGGATGACCTCATTCTATGCCATTAGGAAATAGGGAATATTCCCTCCCATTCTGGTCACTAAATGAAAATGCTAGAGAGAGAGAGAGCGAGAGAGAGAGCAAAAGTACTTATTTTGGAATGGTTCCAAGGGATGAATTATTTGGTTCAATCGCAGGATCTGGGTTTGTTCTCTCCAGAACAAAGGTTAGGGGAAGATTTGAAAGAGATGTCCAAATTCGTGATAGGTTTAACACTCAAGATGCTGGAGGGACTCAGCGGATCGGGCAGTGTCTATGGAGGGAAATGGACAGTCGACGTTTCAGGTCGAGACCCTTCATCCAGTTCATCCAGGGAAGTGGTGGAGGTTGAAGATCCAGATAACTGTAAGGGGAATCTGGATAAGCACAAGGGGGGAGGAATAGAAGTATGTGCTGTTTGGGTTAGAGAAGGAGGGGGGAGCAGGAGAAGGCTGGAATGGAACATAAACTCTAGCAGGGACCAGAGAGGCTAAAAAACCTCCTTTGTCGCTGCCTGTGTCTGCGTGGGTTTCCTCCAGGTGCTCCGGTTTCCTCCCACATTCCAAAGACGTACGGGTTAGGAAGTTGCGGGCATGCTATGTTGGCGCCGGAAGCGTGGTGACACTTGCGGGCTGCCCCCAGAACACTCTACGCGAAGATGCATTTCACTGTATGTTTCAATGTTCACATGACTAATAAAGAAATCTTATCTTATCTTACAATGTAGCAAATTTATTGAGATCATTACAAAATTAAGCAGACAAATGAAAACACACTTGGTTATCATTAAGAATACTCCAAGACCAAAGTCAAAAATAACAATAACATTCAGAATTTAAAAATAAACAGAAATTTCTTCTCAAAAGACTTGTATTCATTGAATTTTTAAACTCTAAAGCATTCTCAGCTCTTCTGTAGAATTTCTCTGCTTTCACCGAGTTGGAAGGGCTCAGAAAGCCATGGCTTCTAGTAGCCAAAGTTTCATAAATGGAGGTGGGCAGTGATGCTGCTTTTCAAAACAGATGTGAAACTGTGCTCTTGCCTGACAGAAAATGAGTCAGTGGCTCTATTTTAAAGAGCTGAGGACTTCCCCTCAGCCAATACTTATCCCTCAATTAACATCACCAGAACAGATCGGCTGACTACTTAATTTCACTGTCGTCATCTAACATACCATTGTATTTCATAAATTGTAATGGTATCTGCACCTCAACAGTACTTCCTTGGCTGTAGATCACTTGAGATAAAGATTTTGACTTTGTGAATGTGTACCAGATTGAGAGAGTTCTTTCTTAACTGCAGGATGAACCTCAGTCTAGCTTGAAAGCAGTTGGCAATGTTCCTGGTCATTGTTGATCTCCATTGCCTTGTTGTGGGGATTGACTGTAATATCACAGACAATGTACAACAAGCTTAACACATCCACAATTAGTGCCAAGTCTGCTACAGTGGCTTTGAAGCTTCGAAGTAAATTATGCATTGCATTTGTTAGAAATAGTGTCTTCATTCATTGAATAATTTACAAGATGTTTCCATCACCAAAAATAGAAAGAACTCACTTTAATGCTAGAAATAGAACTACAAAATGATGTCGCACAATAGAAGGACTTCTGGCAACTTCGTGCTAGTACTGGTCCCTTCCAATTGGTTCTAGTTCTCATGGTCAAAATGTGGCAAATTGATTCTCCTACATACGAATCTCTGCAGCAAACAATTTTTCAAAATACAGGTAATTTTCCTTCATCTTTTTATTTCAAGAAAGAGTAGAGCCACTCACTATCCATGGTTATATTAGAAATCAGAAGAATGTCTTTAAGGTCCACCCTCAATTTCTTAATGCCACTTATCCTTGACATCAATCTACATGCATTTATTAGTCGAGGCATTGAGTTCAAGAGTCAGAAAGTTATGTTGCAGCTTTGTAAACTCTTTGTAAACTGGTTAGGCCGTGTCTGGAGTATTGCATTCATTTCTGGTCGCCCCATCAGAAGAAGGACAAGGAGGCTTTGGAGAGGGTACAGAAGAGGTTCACCAGGATATTGTCTGCATTAGAGGGCATGTGCCATAAGGAGTGGTTTTACAAACTTGGGTTCTTTTCTCTGGAGCGGCGAAGGTTGAGGGGAGAGCTGATAAAAGTCTATTTATGGGAGGTATAGATAAAAAGCTGGTATCTTTTCTCCCAGGGCTGAAATGTCTACTACCAGAGGGCATGCATTTAAGGAGAGAGGGGGTAAGTTCAAAGATGTGCAGGGTAAGTATTTTTACACAGGGATTGGTAGGTGCCTGGAATGTGCTGTCTGGGGCGGTGCTGGAAGCAGATACGACAGAGGTGTTTAACAGGTTCTTAGATAGGCACAGAACTATGCAGAGAATGGAGGGATATGGACTTGTGTAGGCAGAAGGGACCAGTTTAGTTAGACTTTTAATTACTTATTTAATTAGTTCAGCACAACATCGTGGGCCGAAGGAACTGTTCCTGTGCTGTACTATGTTCTATTTTCATGATATGCCGTGCTTCATTTGTTCTCTTATAGTCCTGGTATAACAGCACTCCCCATATAATATCAACGATGCATAGGTTACCTGACCGTTCACATCATTGCTTTCATGGAGCCTTCTCTTTTGCAAAGTGCCACATTTACCCAAGTCCCACCTAAAGCTGAACATTGTCATTTACTTCTATGTAAAACGGAGCCCGTTGATAGGCAAAATAATTTTGTTCTTACACCATGCAGCAACATTTCACAAGCTCGGGACATCTCAATTCTGCACAAATGAAGTATTTTTGAACAGTTGTCACTGTTGAAATGGAGGAAGCAGGGTGGGTAATTTGCCCACAAACTCCTACAAAAAACACCGTGTTAATGTCAAACAGTCTCTGGTTAGATGCCAAGAACTAAGGGTTAAGTATGGCCAGTGAGTCAGAAAGAACTCCTTTGTTCCTCTTCAAAGTAGAGCTACAAGATTTAATCTCAGAGAAAAGGGAGAGCTCTTGGTCTAGCATGTCATCCTGAAGAACACTCCTTCAAAAGTGCAGTGATCCCTCTGTAGTGCGCTCAGAATCTCAGTTCAGAATTTTATGGTCAATTCTCTGTAGAAGGGCTTGAAGTCACAGACTGAATTATTGTCTTCCATGCACCAACCTTGCTAGTTCTGATTGGAGGTCTTTGACCTGAAACATTGACTCTTGTTCGCTCTCCATGAATGCTTCCGAACCTGCTGAGTGTTTCCAGCATATTGTTATTTCAACTACAACTTTGCAAATTTGCAGTATTTTGATTTTTTCATTTTTTAAAGCTGCTCGTAAACAAAGGCATACGTTAGGGTGGAATCTTCTATTTGCAAGTGTCACATTCCTTTAGTAAACTCCACTAAATCTTCCCGTCCCATTCTTTCCTACATCTAATTCCCTTTGATCAAGCTTTTTGCTCATGTGCCCCAACATCTCTTTATGTGGCTCCGTGTCATGTTTGATAGTTCTCATGAGAAGCACCTTGGGAAGCTCACAATGGTAAAAGTGCTATATACTTGAAAACTTTGGTTGTTTACACAAGAACCTGATTTTTTTTAAAATGTGGTATTAACTGGCAGAAAATGTTTCAATCCTTTGTTTTATATCATCTTGAAGGTAGAATTCCATTGAATTGCCATGGTTCACCCCAAATGTTTCTTCTATTGATTCGTTCTTGGGATGTGGATGTCACTGGAATGCCACAGTGTGTCTCTAGTTGCCCCTGATTTGAGAGGCAGTTAATAGTTAACATTGGTTAACTCTGAAACAAGTCACTTTAACTAATGACGAAACTTCAGATCATTAAGTAGAAATACTCATCCTAAAGTGACCAACATACTTACTGGTTGTGATGTATGTTGAAGCAATCAACAGCAAAGCCAAAGAAGTCTCTGAAATAAGACCCATCAAAGATCCATTCCTAACAAAGGAATAAAAAATCTTATGTCTTAAACAACACAAAATACTTAAGCAGGAGTACAATGGATAAAACTTCAACCAGTTATGGAGACATTGCAGTGAATTGGGTGAAATAACTCTAATTACTGATTATAGCTGAAGTAAATAGAAAGATAGATTAACAAATTCAGAATATTACACTGTTCAATACATAGTGCCATTGGCTCTGGGTTAGAAGGCTATGGGTTCAAGTCTTACCTGACAGATGAGCATTAAAATCTTGGTTGACTTTCTGGAGTTGCCAGCTTTTGGAAGAGGCGTTAAAATTTCCAAGCCTGTCTGCCCTCTCTGTAGATGTAAAAGAACCAATGGTGCTATTCCACTGAAGAGTGGAGGAGGTAGTCCTTGTGTAAAGGCCAAGATTTATCCCTCAACCAACATCACAAAAGAAGATGATCTTGTTGCAATTTTATGGGAGTGTTCTATGCAGAAATTGGCCACTACATTTTCTTCATTGCAATATGGCTACATTTCAAGAACTATTTCATTGGCAGTGAAATACGAAGGTCACAGGATTGGGCAGTCTGTTTTTTATTTATGCAAGACCAATATCTCATTCAATTTAGTTAGCTGGATTAAAGTTGGGAGCACAAAACGTTCACTCAGAATCATCAGTGGAACAAAGGCTAAAGGGCAAATACCTCAAGTGGACAATCAGTGGACAAAATCCACACAGCCAATACATCAGAGAAACAAAGGACTGCAGATGCTGGAATCTAGATGAAAAACACGATGATCCTGGAAGAACTCAGTAGGCCAGGCAGCATCTGTGGAGATCCTTTCTCCACGGATGCTGTCTGGCCTGCTGAGTTCCTCCAGCGTCACCGTGTTTTTCAGCCAGTATGTCAGCTTTGCTTTGATTATATTTTGCTAGAAATAATGCACCTGTGCGACGAAAAAGAGAAACTTTCCATGGAAGTTGTGAATATAGTTATTAATCATAATGCATACTTGGTGTGGTCCGACATTTGAAGCTAAATCAGTTTTGGTTTCTTCCCCTGTACATCATGGAAAGCAGCCTCCTCTCCATGGACTCTGTCTACACTTCTTGCTGCCTCGGTAAAGCAGCCAGCATAATCAAAGACCCCACCCACCCCGGACATTCTCTCTTCTCCCCTCTCCCATTGGGCATAACATACAAACGCCTGAAAGCATGTACCACCAGGTTCAAGGACAGTATCTATCCCGTTGTTATAAGACTATTGGATGATGCCCTTGTACGATAAGATGGACTCTTGACCTCACAGCCTTCCTCTTTATAACCTTGCACCTTTTTGTCTTTCTGCACTGCGCTTTCTCTGTAGCTGTAACACCTTATTCTGCATTCTGTATTGTCTTCCCTTGTACTGCCTCAATTCATTGATGTAATGAAAGGATCTGTATGGATGGCATGCAAAACAAAGTTTTTCACTGTACCTCGGTACATGTGACAATAATAAACCAAATCTGCATTCTAGAACTCACTTGTGCTTTTGATTAATGGTGATGGTTTTGATGATACTTAAATGAGTTCACAACTTTGTTTTGATTAAATTCCAGTAGAAATAAAGAATTAGTCCACTGGTCTGATTAAAAGAAACAGACCACTCAATCAGAAAAATCCTGAACTGCTGAAACTGTTTTTTCTCTCCACAGACACCTGCTGACTGCAATCTGTCTTTAATTTCAGACCTTCAGTGTCCACAGTATTTCATTCTTCTTTTACATGAATCACAGAACATAGAACAGTACAGCACAGGAACAGGCCCTATCGCCCACGATGTTGTTCCGAACTAATTAAGCTAATGACACCTTTCTCTCTTCTCCCCTCTCCCATCAGGCAGAAGATACAGGAGCCTGAGGGCACATACCACCAGGCTCAAGGACAGCTTCTATCCCACAGTGATAAGACTATTGAACGGTTCCCTTATACGATGAGATGGACTCTGACCTCACAATCTATCTTGTTTGACCTTGCACCTTATTGTCTACCTGCAATGCACTTCCCTGTAGCTGTGACACTTTACTCTGTATTCTGTTATTGTTTTTACCCTGTACTACCTCAATGCACTGTATAACGTATTGATCTGTATGAACGATATGCAAGACAAGTTTTTCACTGTACCTTGGTACAAGAGACAATAATAAACCAATACCGATACCAATACCCTTCTGCTCGCACATGATCCACATCCCCTCGTTTTCTGCATACTCCTGTGCCTACCTAAGAATCTCTTAAATGCCTCTGTCGTATCTGCCTCCACCACTGCCCCTGGCAGCACATTCCAGGCACCCACCACTCTCTGTGTAAGTTCAAAGATGTGCATCCTGCACATCTTTGAACTTACCCCTCTCACCTTAAATGCATGGCTGCTAGTATTAGACACTTCAACCCTGGGAAAAAGATACCGGCTGTCTACTCTGCCTATGCTCCTCACAATTTTATAAACTTCTATGAGGTCTCCCCTCAGCCTCCTCGTTCCAGAGGAAACAACCCTAGTTTGTCCAACCTCTCCTTATAGCACCTGCCCTCTAATCCAGGGAGCATCTTCTTAAACCTCTTCTGCACCCTTTCCATAGCCCCAACATCCTTCCTATAATAGGATGACCAGAATACCTCAGATGTGGCTATGAATCCCAAAACATTCCCACAACATTCCCACAACAACTCTGTTCACATCTAGAGTAAATTTCATGTCAAGTGAGGTTCAAAGAGCCAAACTTTTGAAAGGTGCATTTTCCTATTTGTTGAGTAACTCCTTAAAACCCAATGTGTAATGGTCAGCCAAATAACTCTCAATTCAGAAGCAAAAAAAACTGTAGGTACTGGAAATCTGAACTAAGAACGGAAGACGCTGGAGACACAACAGGATTTTGGACAAGTAGGTCAATGAGATTCCATCTGACGAAAGTTCATTGACTTAAAATATTAACTCCATTTCTTTCTCCACAGATGCTCCCTGACCTGCTGAATATTTCTAGCATTTTTGAGCTTTTGCCTCAATTCAAGGGCAAGTCAAGATCTCTGGAGACATAATACAGGTTCACTGGCAATATTGGAGGTGCCATCTCTCAGATGGGACATTAAATTGATGGCCAGTCCGTCATCTCATATAAAAGAATCCTTGTTAAACTAATACAGAGAATGGAAAAAACGGTTTTGGTCTTGACATGAAATGGTTTCAACGTAGTGCTTTGATTATCCGGGCAAACAGGAAGGGTGGTCCAGCAGGGGAAAATCTGGTGGCTTTTTCACTCCAGTAGCAAAGGGAAAGGCAATTGAATTAATCATATCTTCATGACATTCCAAAGAATACCTTGCATTATTTATGAAATGACTTTAGCAGCGTGAATGCATGTCATAGCCACTGAAATATATTGGAAATAGAGCCACCTCTTGCAATGTTGGAACAGTAACAATCGACCTACACACAACCATTCCCACAGACTGTAGTGTGACAATGACCAAGGTGGTTCTCTTTGGTGACCTCTGTTGAGGAATACATGGTATTCAGATCATCAGGGATACCCCACCTTTTTACCTATCTCTCCATCCCCAGGTAGATCTGCTCTCCCCTCCTCCCCCACACCTGCCCATCACTATCTCTTACCCGCATCTACCCATCACCTCCTTGTGCCCACCCCGCCTCCCCTCTTTTGTCCACCTATCACTGCTCTGCTTTTCCCTCCTATATATTGGGCTTCCCCTTTTCCCATCTTCAGTCCTGAAGAAGGGTCCTGACCCGAAATGTTGACCGCCTGCTTTTCTCCATGGATTTCTCCACTGGGACCTCTGCTGTTTGTGATGTACATTAATGACCTGGATGAGTACGTTGATGGATGGGTTGGTAAGTTTGCAAACAATACCAAGACTGGTGGAGTTGTGAATAGTGCAGAAAACTGGCGATGGATACAGCGTGATATAGATCAGCTGCCGATGTGGGCAGAGAAATGGCAGATGGAGTTTGACATGGATAAATGGGGGCTGTTGCACCTTGGTAGGATTAATGTCAAGAGGCAGTACACTCTTAAGGGCAAGACCCTTAACAGTGTTAAAGAGCAGAGTGACCATGGGGTGCAAGGCCATGACTCATTGAAAGTGGCTACACAGGTAGACAGGGTGGTTAAGAAGGCTTAAGGAATGTTTGCATTTATTAATTAATGTATTGAGTACAGGAGTCAAGAAGTTATGATGCATCTCTATAGAACTCTGCTTAGGCTGCATTTAGAGTATTACATGCAATTCTGGTCACCTCGCTATAGGAAGGACATTGAGGCTTTAGAGAGGGTGCAGAGGAGGTTTACGAGGATACTGCCTGGATTAGAGGGTATGTGCTATCAGGAGAGGCTGGACTCTTTTGGGCTCTTTTCTCTGGAGCGGCAGAGGCTGAGGGGTGATCTGTTGGAAGTGTATAAAATTATGAGGGCATAGATAAGGTGGACAAGCAATATCTTTTTCCCATTATTGAGCGATCCAATATCAGAGGGCATGCATTTAAGGTGAGAGGGGGTAGGTTCAGAACAGACGTGAGGGGTACGTTTTTTACTGAGAGAGTGGTGGATGCCTGGAATGCGTTGCCTGATAGGGTGGTGGAGGTAAATTCACTCGGGGCTTTTAGGAGGGGCTTGGATGGGAACATGAATGAGAGGAAAATGGAGGGATAGGGGCATTCTGTAGGTAGGAGGCATTAGCTATGTCAGCACAACATTGTGGGCCGAAGGGCCTGTTCTGTGCTGTACTGTTCTATGCTGCCTGGCCTGCTAAGTTCCTCCAGCGTCATAGTGTTTTTCATACCCCATCTTTTCTTCTCACACTTGCGGTGAGATCTTTCACATTCACCCGAGAGCGCAGACAGGGTCCCAGTTTAACATCTTATCTGAAACAGGCAGTGCAGCACTCCTCCAGCATGGCGGTGGCATCAGATTGAATTTAAAGTGCAGTGATGGTTATTATAGGCAGGCGCGGTAGTGCAGCGGTTAGCGTAACACTATCACAGCACCAGCGACTCGGCTTCAATTCCCACCTCTCTCTGTAAGGAGTTTGTATGTTCTCCCCGTGTCTGTGTGGGTTTCCTCCGGGTGCTCTGGTTTCCTCCCACATTCCAAAGACGTACGGGTTAGGAAGTTGTGGGCGTGCTATGTTGGCGCCGGAAGTGTGGCGACACTTGTGGGCTGCCCCCAGAATACTCTACACAAAAGATGTATTTAACTGTGTGTTTTGATGTACATGTGACTAACAAATAGATCTTATATGGTCTGCTTGGATAGTAAAATATAGCATTTGTTGATGTCTCTAAAATTTCAGGCACAATGTTTGATTTGTAACACTTAGTAAATCACCAATTAATTCTAGGGATAATTAACATGGAAAATAAGATAGGTAACATTATAGCTTCCGCTGTGAACCATTTCGTTAACGCCATTCACTTGGTTAGCAAATTTACAAATATTAAACACCAATAAATGAATATAGAAAGCAGACCCCCACTGAGGGTGCCGGGACCTCATTACAGGAAGCTCCGCCGACAGTGGAGTTTAAATGTTCTCAGACCTCCAGAACACGCCCGAATTATTGTCCTCTGGATTAACGACCCTTCATTTGAATTAACTGCGGTCTCCAGTCACCCGAACCGTGCACACACTTCTCAGAATCAGAGGTCAGGCCACTCGATCAGTCGGCACAAGATGCGGTTCCGTCTCCTGTCCCGGGACACCAAGTGACTTCACAATAGCCGAAAGTGACGGCCAGGACCAGTCCCCAGATGTGACTGCGCCCTCACTAACCCCTGCCAGGGAGTTCCTGCAGCGGTCAGTCCAGAAGGCGTCAACAATCTGCTGGAGGACCTCACCGGGGGGTGGGGGGAGGGAACTGTCCGAACCCTGCATCAGGACTGAGAATGGAGAGGCGAAATGAGCAGTTTCAAGAGGAGAAAGGGAGTGGTGAGACAGGAGTCCGAGGTAATTGGTCGACGGCTCCTTTCCCCCTCCCTACAGATACTGCCCGACCCTCTTGAGTTCCTCCAGCAGATTGTGTGTTGCTCCAGGTTCCAGCATCCTGTGTCTCTCTCTTGTGAGTCCAGAAAGAGTCGTTTATCTGCAATTGGTCAAACTAATCAGTTGCAGCAAACACGAAGACAGTTGACCTTTCTACTGGTTTAAACACCCAGCTAAATCGCTCTGCAACCAAAGCCTGGCGGCTAGAAATTCACCCCTCCCAATTTCTTCAAGATACTTGTTAAAACGTCCTTTGTTGACCAAAGGTTTAGCCTGCAGTGACCTGGGCCAAGCCTTTGATTAAGTTTCACATTTTCTCCCTCCGTAAGGTGGGTGGCGCAGTGTCACAGGTAGCCAAGCCGCTGCTTCACAGCTCCAGCGACCCGGGTTCAATCCTGAACCCTGGCGCTGTTTCCGTGGAGTCCTGTGACTGCCTGGGTTTCATTCCAAAGACATGCTGATTGGTAGGTTAATTGGTCACCATAAATTGCCCCTAGTGTGTAGAGGAATGGTAGAATCTGGGGGAGGGGGCAGTGTCGCGAATATGAGGAGGATAAAAAGAAAGGATTAATGTAGGATCTGTGTAGAAGGGGTGGCTGATGAGCTGTGTGCATTCAGTGGACCCATGAGCCTGTTTCCTGCTGCATTGCTCTATGACTATATAGAAAGATGCCAAAACAAAAGAGCTGGTCATTGACTTCAGGAAAGGGGGCGGTGTATGTGCACCTGTCTACATCAACGGTGCTGAGGTCAAGAGGGTTGAGAGCTTCAAGTTCTTTGGAGTGAACATGGTCCTGGTCCAACCATATAGACACCATGGCCAAGAAAGCTCACCAGTGCCTCTGCTTCCTCAGGAGGCTAAAGAAATTTGGCATGTCGCCTTTGACACTCACCAACTTTTGTCGATGCACCATAGAAAGCATCCTATCCAGATGCATCACGGCTTGGTATGGCAACTGCTCTGCCCAGGACCGCAAGAGAAACTGCAGAGAGTTGTGGACACAGCTCAGCATATCACAGAAACCAACCTCCCCTCCATGAACTCTGGCTATACTCCTCACTGCCTCGGTAAAGCAGCCAGCATAATCAAAGACCCCACCCACCCCGGACATTCTCTCTTCTCCCATCAGGCACAAGATACAAAAGCACGTACCACCAGGCTCAAGGACAGCTCCTATCCCGCTGTTATAAGACTATTGAATAGTACGTTTGCAATCTGGTACGATAAGATGGACTCTTGACCTCATGATCTATGTCATTATGACCTTGCACCTTATTGTCTGCCTGCACTGCACCTTCTCTGTAACTGTAACACTTCATTCTGCATTCTGTTCTTACTTTCCCTTGTACTACCTCGATGCACTGTGTAATGAATTGATCTGTACGAACGGTATGCAAGACAAGTTTTTCACTGTACCTTGGTGCATGTGACAATAATAAACCAATTCCAATACCATTCAGCCCATCAAATCTACACACTGGGTCTTGGAGCAATCCCAACTGTTCCATTCCCCCACTTATTTTCCTGTCATCAATTCTCTCTCACATGCCCATCAACTCCACCCAGTTCTCCAACTGCCCACTGTCACTAGGTGTCATTTGCAATCACCAGTTATTGGTAATTGATTTATTATTCACATGTACTGAGATACAGTGAAGAGCTTCTGTTTGCGTGCCATCCAAGCAGATCATTCCGTACACAAGTACATCGAGGGAGTAAAAAGGAAAGCAGAATGCAGAATAAAGTGTTATGGTTACAGAGAAAGTGCAGTGCAGGCAGACAATAAGGTGCAAGGGCCACGACAAAGTACGTTGGGAGACCTGAACCTCACCTTAGCCTCCGCTCACTGTAGCCTCCTGAGCTGAGTCATGATAACAAAATAAAATACCTTACCTGTTCTTACCTATGCCTTCTCTCTGAAGCCTCCCCCCCCCCCCCCCCCAGAGAGCTGTCCTCACATACTAACCCAATGTAACTGCACTGTGTAATGAATTGACCTGTACGATCGGTACGCAAGACAAGGTTTTCACTGTACCTTGGTACAAGTGACAATAATAAAATGTTCCACGCACAAATCATAAGTCTCATAATTACATGGCTCTTTGCATTTCCTCCCATTGGAAATATAAGCACATAACTTAAGTCTATTCCTCCCACACTTACCACAGTAATAATTTAGAGCCAAGAATCTGTCTGATCTTACAGTACTTTTCACTTGGAGTGTTAAGATCTCAAGGATTGAAACAGATTGCAATGGTATTTAAATTAATTAAGGCATGCTCCATATCCAATGCATCAAAGTAATGATGAGTTTTTCAAAGGCAAAGTGTAAGACTTGAATAAACCAAAAGGTTGTGAATTATTGAAAAGCAAAAAACTGCAGATGTAGGAAATCCAAAATAAAAACAGAAAATAAGTTCTGGTGAAAGATCATTGACCTGAAACACTGATTGTGTTTCAGACGTCTACAGAAGATGTCTAATGTGCTGAAGTCTGTGGACGTGTGTGTGACGCACTCACCTCTGGATAAGGATATCATAGGCTTAAATTTTACTCCAGAGTTTTGAGCACATATTCCTGGTCAATACTTGTGGCGATAAAGAAAGTCTTGCATCTAAATAGAACCTTTTTATGTAGGTTTCTCATCCTGAAGCACTTTACAATTAAATCTGTTTGAGCTACTGTAACACTGGGAATGTTTGCTCTTGGTGACAGAAATGAACTGACCAGATAAACTACTATGGAAATGTTGCCTGGAGGATAAATATTGGCCAGAACACTAGTGAAAACTCTTCCTGAAAATAGTGCCATGATCATCTGCATCCACTTGAAAGAGCAGATGGAAACTCCGTTTAACATATCATCCAGAAACATGCACCTACAACAATGTAGCACTCCTTGTGTATTTACCAAGTATGGCATTTGCAATATCAGTGCGACAGCAAACAGTTTATCTTCTGATTATCTACTGAGACAGCCTTGCAAGCCATTTAGCTCTATCAAAAAACCTCCCATACCGTCTCCGTATGAACTGCAATGGTTCGAAGAGGTGGCTCACCACCAGTATCACAAGAATAATCAGACACTGAAAATAAACGCAGTCTTTCCAAACCCATGGATGAATTTTTAAATAAATATATCACTTTTCTTTGATAATTATTCTTGGGGAGCACTGTGGGACATTTGAATGATGCTAGGAATGCATGTTGATAGGTACTGGACTGAGGTGGCAATATCTCTCTCTCCTGTCTCCCAAACTCTGCAATGCAAGGAAGTCAATTGTTAATGGAATTTTGTTTTCATTGAATTTCTCTTGCTCATTTTACTCCAAAAAAAAAATAGGCATGCCACTTTGAGTTACGTTCTACCATAAAATATTACAAAGAAAAAGCTTGCAGTGAATCAAGAGCGAAGCAATGGGTAGTGAAGAATTAATTCCAATGGTTGACTTCTATGGGAATTTCAAATCCGTGGGAGCTACCAAATGCTAACCCAAGCATATTGCTCACTTTCAGAAGAGTTGGTTGAAATTTGCATCGCATTGTTGATGAGTAGAACAGGGAAAAGTTTGTTAAATTGCTAAAGAGAAATAAATACCAGTGTTAATAATGGTTTGCTACTTTTAGTCAAATTTCCAACTGGTAGCAAATTCATAAAGAATATTAACAAGGATATTAATGAATATCAGCTCTTTAATTCAGAGTACTGATAGCTATAATATGTAGAATTAGTTTATGAACCAGCTGCAAACATCATCAAAATGTGATTCCTGCAGCAAGACAGAAAAATAAATAGGTGTAAGCCATACTGTCTCTGATCTACAACACTCTACTTATCTCCCGTCTCTAGATTCTCTTAGAATGCAAAAACTGACTTCAATCTTGAATATACGCAACCACGGAACATTCACAGCCCCTTCGAAGGGCAATTTTAAAGATTCATAACCCTCCAAGAAATACTAAACTCAGCACTGAATGCCTACGCCTGTCCAGTGACCTGGAGAAACAGCCTTTCTGCACTACCATTAGGCCTTCATATCACCTCTCATTCTAACTCCAGTAAATAGGGGCCCCTCTCCTGACAGGAAAAGCCTAATGTCAGGGGAAACAATCTAATGTATTCTAACCTACTTCCTCAGAGGCAAGTATTAGGAAAGATCAAAACTGAACCTAGTACTCCAGATGTGGTCAATGCAGAAATATTAAATAATCTCAACAAGATTTCTTTAGCCTGGTATTCCAAAACCCGTGCAATTAAAGTTAGCATATGATTTGACTTCATAATTGCTTGATGCATGTGTCTGACCTTCTGTGATTAGTTTGCAAGGATAGATAACATCTTAATATCAACATTTATTACTCTCCGATCTAAATTCTGCTTTTCCATTCTTCCCCTTTAAATTAACAAGTTATATCTACCACCTACTTGTCCATTTGGTTAATGTCCTACACTATCTGTCTACCTTACCTTCTAAAGTACTCAGGTCAGGAAATATCTGTGGAAAGAGAAATAGTTAAGGCTTCAGGTCAGAGACACAAGAGACTGCAGATGCTGGAATCTGGAGCAACAAACAAGATGCTGGAGGAACTCAGTGGGTCAGGCAGCGTCTGTGGGGGAAAGGGATCATTGAGGTTTCAGGTTGAAAACCTTCATCTGATCTGGATATCCAGAGGAAGGGCCGCGCCCCGCAACGTCGACTGTCCACTTCCCTCCACAGATGCTTCCTGACCTGCTGGGTTCCTCCAGCATCTTGTTTGTTTTAAGACTTGGGGCTGAAGCCTTTCATACCTGAAACGCCAACTGTTTCTCTTTCCCCAGCTGCTGCCTGACCTGCAAAAGTTTCCAGAAGTTTCTGTTTTTATTTCAAATTTCCAGAACCTGCATTTTTTTAAAAAAAGTTTACTTTCTGAACTTTCAGCAAATCATAAAAGATGAAAATTAAATGGTCAAAGGTATCAACCTACTATAAGGATAATATAAACACATTTTAGAAGATATTTTTAATGTTTTAAGGACTGTATTTATCCATCTGATGGCTGTGCATGGAATATGTACGGCAGCTACACTTAATAAAACCATAGAAAATGTGAGCTCCACCATGTTCAATGGGCTCAATAAAACTCAGGACTGTGACATTTACCATAATGTCCAGGAGTGTTATCTTTCAAATATATTTTAATTGTGCTTCTCACCCATCAGATGCAATGATCCACATGAGAATGATGATATCAAAAGTTTTCATTCAGAATTTAGACTTGCCTTCTTTTAAAAAGAATTGAAAGCCAGGAAAATGAGCCATTCAAAAGGGAGAGAGAGAGCAGAGCAGCACAAAAACGACCAGTACATTCTTGCACAGCGCAAGTCATACCAAGTCAGCAGGCTTCTGGAAATTAGCAGTGGTGCCACATTCCAGAAAATACAAAGGATTTTGAGAGCTCCAGAAGACCACTAAATTACAAAAATAAAAGGCATCCCATCTGTACTTTCATTGAGAAATTACGGCTAAGATAGTTCCAAAAAAAAACCAATAAAATTGAGATAACTAGAGTCCTTTTCCTTTTTTATAAAATTGAGAGGTGAATTTCAGGCTCCTGAATCAGCAGATATGGAAATGCAGACAAAACAGGATGTAACATTAAAAATAACTGCTTTCATGACCTATTCTGCTGTAAAAATTATCAATAAAACCAAATTTGACCGGCATTCTAAAAATTTGCTTCAATGAGATTTCTTAATGCAAGGTATACTTTCAATGTACTTGCATTCATAATAACAACACTTTGTTTCATGTTTGGCTTTGTCCAACATTTACCACAGGAGTAACTTGGCTGTAACTGTGCCAATTTTCTTTTTAAATGTTCAGGGAGATCTAGATTATGTTTGGACAGAGAATACTACTGGGCAAAAACAAAATCACTTAATGATTCCTTAATTTCAAAATTCCTCTCCATGATATGCTGACATTCATCTTGCTGCTTTTACAGTATCTCTTACTTACTGTTCTCCTTTGGAAACTGACAGCAGAGAAAGAAAACTTGAGCAACCCATAAATGTTTGCCACTTTCCTGAAAAAGCAGCATTGTATCATGCCCTGATTTCTAACTTCCTCTTGATTCTAGGGTGGTTTGAATGGTGCTGATGTGATGAGTCTTGTGCCAAAACCCAGTGGGCCAGGTTCACAGTGGGACATAAAATCCAAGTATGCACACAGAAATGAAAAAAGAAAGCCTGGGAATTTGCAGGAAGTAGTGGCAACTTTCAGAAACTGAACTTCAAACATAATTTGAGAGGAGATATTAGGACAGATGTCAAAAAACACAGTCATAGGTTTTAAGGGGATTCAGGATGGAATTCAAGAACCAGCATAGGTCAGCATTCTCTCTTCTCTCTTCCATCAGGCAGAAGATACAGGAGCCTGAGGGCACATACCACCAGGCTCAAGGACAGCTTCTCTCCCATGGTGATAAGACTATTGAATGGTTCCCTTATACGATGAGATGGACTCTGATCTCACAATCTACCTTGTTATGACCTTGCACCTTATTGTCTACCTGCACTGCACTTCCCCTGTAGCTGTGACTTTACTCTGTATTCTGTTATTGTTTTTACCCTGTACTACCTCAATGCACTGTGTAATGTATTGATCTGTATGAATGGTATGCAAGACAAGTTTTTCATTGTACCTCAGTACAAGTGACAATAATAAACTAATACCAAGCTTGGGGATGAAGGATGAAGGGGACTTAGGCAGCAGAGTTATGGATGACCTCACATTTACAGAGTGTAGAAAGAGGGAAAATGGCCATATTACCCTTGTATGTCGATCCAGTCATGGATGAGGGATTTTGCAACAAACCTGAGGAACAGGCAATGCTATGGAAGTGATAGTAAATAATCTCAATGATCTCACAGATATGAGGTATCATCAAATGCAACAAGAAGGTTGCGAGGAGTCTGATTTTGTTTCAGACAGATGCCAGAAAGAGAGGGAGAGAATATGTTTAGGAGAGTGAGAGGGGACACCCACTAGGAGCAAAGTTTGTGACAGGGATTGAAATCAATGACCATGGTCATCTTTTTTTAATTGGAACAAATTTCTGCTCTTCAAACACTGATCGTTGGACAAAGAGTTTACCAATTTACAAAGTGGAGGAATCGATGGTGGTGACTATGAAGTAGCAATGTGTTTCATTTGGAGACGTGAAAATGTTTCTGGATGCTGCTGAGGGGCAGGACGTTTCAAGAAATCAGAACAATTTCACTTTTGGTGGCATGGTTCGTGGAAGGTTAGCATACCAAAACAACAACAAAATGAAAATCACAATAATATTAGATAGAACTTAGGACAGTACAGCACTAGGCAGGCCATTCTGCCCACGATGTTGTGCCGATCTTGATGCCAATTTATACTAAATGTCCTCCTCCTGTCTCCAATTTCACAAAATTGATTCCAATCATGGGGTACCTCTTTGCTACCAAGCACAAGCCAACCTGTGTATTGGTAACTGCATTTGTTGTTCACACCCCATCCATTATGCCAAAAAACACCTGGTTGATTATCTATGGAGACACAAAAGACTGCAGATGGTGAAATCAGGAGCAACAAACAATCTGCTGGAGGAACTTAGCGGGTCGAGCAGCATCTGTCACAGGTGGTGTCCGTCCCCGAGTTCCTCCAGCAGATTGTTTGTTGCTGCTTGATTATCTCTTCACTTATGCAGACGTTGTCAATTGCAGACACCAACTTATTTCTTTAGCTCTCCTCCCATCTCACCTCAATAGTAATGCAACTCCTTATACCATATGCTGATTTGTGCACTATTAAATAAAGAGACACGAGGGGAAAGAAATGGAATAGAAAACATTGCAAATTTTGTATTTTGTACACTGCAACATATTTTGTCATTTTTTTCTAACCATTGTAACCACATACATAACATTTCATAATTTTACTAGGGAAATCCACCAAGTCAGTTATTAACCAGCTAATTTTTGTTGGATTAATTTAGCTAATCGAAAAATAATTAAAACTGATCTCCAACTCTTAAATTGTGACTGTAGTAAATCAGAAGGAAGTTATCCTACAGTCAGCAGAGGAAGATCAAACTTTATTAATTGAAACTGCTTGCATACAAAATATATTGCACTTCAACCGAACAATATCAACATAAAACCAAATTATTTGTTTTCACTACTATGTACAGAGAAAAATATTGCCCCGTTGCAGATCATACACTGTAAGGTCAATCTACCTTTGTTAATCATCTATACTAAGTTTAACACAATAGCCCATAGTGGACAGGTACATAAACAAAGCTTTTCCCCTCCCAAATACTGTACATTCCCAAAAATAAATAACTACAAATCATCGGTTTGGCAACAATCTCCAGGCATTATATGCCTTTCAAACAATACACTATTTAATTCTTTACATTTATCCTTGTACATCAAATGCAGAGGTGTAAAGAAAAAAGTGCCCTCCCACACTGACCAATCAATGCCATACAAACTTCAGTGCAAGGATTTCTGATCCTTTACTGTTCAGCTAGATGCATATATAAGGAAAATCATGAAAAGCATGCATTCTTCTGTAAAGGTTCCCCGGTATTTAACCACACTTTATCTACATACATGTATTTTACATTGTTACTGTCTTCTGCTCATTTAGCTTCCCTGATTTCTGCAACTATAGTAAGGTTATCCCCTTCTGGCAAGTTATATTGAAGGCACAGATCAAACAATATACTTTTATTTTTTTTTCAAAAAGGAGTTTGCTAAGTGAAATGAAAATGGTTACTTCACAAACGTTCCACCTGTCCACCTAAAGACAAAAGTGGACTGTGTGCATCAGTTATGCACAAATGAGTTTTATGTCTTTGGCCTAATAGGTTTCTCTAAGTGACATGTAAGCATCTGGTTTGTATGGTTAATGAAAGGAAATTAAGAGAGAACATCACTCTACAGGTATGCGCTTTAAGATACTCCATTCACCATCACTTGCTGGTTGTCTGCAGAAGTCTCTGGCTTCTCTTTCTTTGGAGCGCGCTCCTTGCCTATGCGTTGTCGAGTGCTCTCACCAAAAACGTTTGGGCTGTGTGAAGCTTTCGTCATGATACCCCTTTCATTATTGCTGTCAGTTCTGATCTGAAACAAATCAGGAAGTGTTCAGAAACTAAATACTGCAGGCATAACATTGAACATGCACCAAAATCAGAATACTGGAACTTAAGCTGTAGGTAAAATATCAAAATTTATACTGAATATGAATATTTATACTGAAAATAGTGATATTGGCTGCATAACAGTTTAACAGATGTTCTAATGCATTACTTGAATATTTTTCTTCACAAATATTCAGCCTAGCTGATCAACCTCGGTGATAAGTGAGCAAAAACTGAAGATGCAGACAGTCACATGCACGTTCTTGCTTTCTATTGATGACGACAAAAACCTTGCTATTGTTTGCCATTATGGTTAATTTCAACCTCTCTGCTTTCCCCCCAAATTCCTGACCTTTTATGTAAACTGTCACTTGCCCAACAAAACCCACCATCCTCATCTTTGATGATCTTCTTTGGCTTGTACATAGCCTAATACAAAATCTTTAGCAATCCCTCTCTTCCTCCCCTCATCAAAATCTACTGCTCCGATCGCTGCCTGCTTTATGTGGCCCTTGTATGCATGCCCCCTGCTCAAGTCTGCTCCACCAACAGCAGGGAAGCCTTTAAGAGAGCTTCCTACATCTGTAATGATTCCTTTCTCACCCTTAAAAACCTCCCTAAGTTCATGTCTTTAATTGCCCCTCTAACTCCAGTACTCGTGCATCATTCACTTCAGCAACGACGCATCTTGACAGAATTCACTACACTATTTCAAAAGGTGCTACAAAAGCACAAGCACTTGTGTCGTGCTGCACTTGTATGTGGCACGTTGCCAGTTCAATCATGCCTGTGATTCCCCATATTGTGGCTTCTCAATCTTGGTAGTGCCAGTAAAACATTAAAAAAAAGGGGAGAAAGGTAATACGCTTTAAAATATATGTGGTAATAAAGTTCAAACAAGTGTCAAGTGTTCTTTCCAAGAATAAGATAAACATAAGATTAAAGATACGGAAAAGTGAATATTTGTGTTTCCTGGCTAGCAAAAGCACATTTTGCAAATCCAAAGACACTATTTCCAAATAAATAAAAGAACCCATTTGAAAGCAAATCAATGGCAGTGTTCCAAAATCACATCTTTTTTGACTGAGTATTTTAAGAAAATGTAAAAAGTTAAAAGAATTAATCATTGGGTCCAAAGGATTCTCAACTTGGGTATAATGTACCCATTTATAACTTTCCAAGGCCTCAATTTACATTACATAAAGATATAGATTAGGGAGATCAATGGAGTTATAAAAGTTTGGTCCTAATTCTCTTGTAAATTTCTAGATCCAGTTATTTTCTGAAAATTTGCTGATCTCTATTGTTACGGACTCAGTGAAAGTCCCTTTAAGATAGAGAGTGTGTGTGTATGTGTGTGTGGGGCGTGCTTACATCAATAGAAGATAAAGGACGTAATGACGTTGTTGAAGAAGTAAGAAGAAGAAGAAGGAGAGAGAGAGAAGGGAGAGAGACACCAGCCTGCTTGTTTTCTCTATCGATGGATGAGAAACAATAACTGTGTTTGCCACTGAAATCCATGTATGGAAGTTGGAAGTAATCCGGTGGAGTTCACTTTGTTGCTGACCTGTAGAAGGAAACAGGTATTTGTGTGTGGACGACCACGGTTCGGATGCTTTTCAGGGTGAGGAAGTCACTACCGAGTAAACACTGAAGTGTCGTTTGGGTTCCATCGTGGAACATTTGGATTTCGTATGTACTCTCTCTATGTTTTTCTACATCTACATCTTATCTTCAGACAACGGTGGTTGTTGAAGAAGCCCTTGCTCATGTTTCACCTTATGGCTTGCGGAACTGAACTTTAAGAACCATTCAGGAACTGGGAGTTTTGGACTTTGTCACACACACACACACACGAAGAGTTTAGTTTTGGGGTTAACGTTCGAGGTTTAACATTCTTGAATTCTAACATACTAACATTTTTACTTTTATTTTACGTATTATCATAAGTAGTGATTAATAAAATAGTTTTTAACACTAAATCATGCTCAGTGTGTTTCTTTTGTTGCTGGTTCGTGACAAAATTGGGGGCTCGTCCGGGATAGTTCCCAAGGTTAACGAGTGTCGTCTGGGATTGTACCCCAGATTGACGAGATTTGTTCGGGATTCAATCCAAAGATTTTTGAGGGAGGTCTGATAAATTCTTTTTAATTGGCTTGTGTGTGTGGAAACCAGCAGCAATGGATATTAAGGCATTTTTGGAGTCACCAACCCAAAAGGGATTGGAGGTGGCGAAAAAGGATGATTTGATAAAGATTGCTACAAGGCTAAACCTTACAGAAGTAAAGCAGTCTATGAGAAAGGCAGATATTCAGAGACTGATAGCTGGCCATTATGTGGAAAAGAAGGTGTTTGAGAAGGAAGTGTTAAAACAGTTTCCTGGCAGTGAAATAGCAATTTCTGAGGCACAGGTGCAGCTGGCAAAGATAGAGGCTGAACGAGAGCAAACCCAGTTAAAGATAGAAGCTGAACGAGAACAAAAGAGATTAGAGGCCGAACGAGAGCAAACCCAGTTAAAGATAGAGGCCGAGCGAGAGAAATTAGAGGCCGAACAAAAGCTAACTCAGATGAAGATAGAGGCTGATCTAGCAATGAAGCAGATGGAATTGAAGAGGATGGAGCTGGATAGTGAGGAGAAGGAGAAACAGAGGCAGCATGAGTTACAAATGAAGCGTAGGAGTTCGGAATCTGATTCTGATGATGGTTTTTCAGCCAGCAGGGAGGTTCGATTAGTCCCTCCGTTTGAAGAAGATCAGGTTGATCAGTATTTCCAACATTTTGAAAAGGTTGCTGTGAGTTCAAACTGGCCAAGGAAAGGATGGGCTCTTATGGTACAGAGTGTGATTAAAGGTAAAGCTCAAAAAGCTTATTCTGCTTTGTCTGTTGAGGATGCAGCTGATTATACCAAGGTAAAACAAGCTATTTTGAAGGCCTATGAATTGGTCCCTGAGGCTTATAGACAAAAATTCAGAGACTTGAGGAAATCTGCAGATCAGACTTATATGGAATTTGCCAATGGAAAGAGAATATGTTTTGAACGATGGTGCCTGGCTAAAAATGTAGATGGGGATTATGATAAATTGACAGAATTGATACTAGTGGAAGACTTTAAAAGATGTGTTCCAGCTGAATTAACAACATATTTAAATGAAAAGGCAGTGGAAACTTTACAAGAAACTGCTAGGTTGGCAGATGATTATGCTTTAACCCATAAATCCAAATGGGGACAACCTAAAACCTTTCAAAAGAGTTACAAAGACAATCCAGGTAAACCAGAGATTAAATTGGGAGATAATCAAAAAGGAAAAGATGAAAAGAAGCCAGGGCTGGAGAAACCTGTTGAGCGTACTTGTTATTACTGTAGGAAACCTGGCCACGTGATATCTAATTGTGCCCTTTTGAAGAAAAAGAAGGAAGCTGGGCCCAATGCTTGCTTTCAGGCAATTAAAAATCAAAAAGGTTCAGGAGATGCTGTTAAAGATCAGTCCTTGCAAGAGGGAAAAGCGGAAAAGTTGGAGGAGGTGAGAAAGGAATTCCGTTCGTATGTATCAGAGGGTTTTGTTTCACTGAATGATGAGTCACCCCAGGTGCCAGTGAAAATTCTTAGAGATACTGGGGCTAGTCAATCTCTCTTGCTGGACAGTGTTTTAAATTTTGATGAAGAAAGTGACACTGGTGAAGTAAATCTAGTACGAGGCGTTACAGGTGAGACCATGTCTGTCCCTTTTCACAGGGTGATTTTAAAGTCAAAGTTCGTAGAAGGACCAGTCGAGATAGGGATAAGACCTAGTTTGCCAGTGGAAGGAGTTTCTTTGTTATTGGGAAATGACCTTGCAGATGGAGAAATTGTTCCTGTGGTACGGTTAACAACCAAACCAAGGATTGATGAATCTGAGAATGATCCAGATGTTTACCCATCATGTGCGGTGACTCGAGCTAGAGCTAGAGAATTAGCCAAGACAGACAGTCCGGTGCAGTCTGATGTGGTTCCTTGTGACAGTCCTGAACAGGAAGAAAATTATGATGCCTTATCTGAGACTTTTCTGTCTTCACTGGAGGATCAACATCCTTGTAGGGAGCCTGAATTTAAAGATTTGTCTTTGTCGAGGGAGGATTTTATGGTGGAACAGACAAAGGACCCTGAGTTGACAGAATTGAAAGAAAAAGCTCTCTCATGTGAGGAGATTGAAAAAGTGCCAATTGGATACTATGTCAAAAATGGAGTGTTAATGAGGAAATGGAGACCTCCTCATGTTCCTGTTACTGAGGAATGGGAAGTTATTCATCAGGTTGTTGTTCCAAAAGTTTATAGGGATGAGATTTTAAACCTGGCCCATAGTATGCCTTTGGGTGGTCATTTTGGTGTGAATAAAACTGTAGGGAAGATCTTGAAACAATTCTATTGGCCTGGTTTGAGAAAAGATGTGGTGATGTTTTGTCGAACCTGCCACACATGTCAGATGGTAGGTAAACCAAATCAAAAACCCCCTGTGGCTCCTTTGAAGCCAATTCCTGCTTTTGGGGAGCCCTTTTCGAAGGTGATTGTGGACTGTGTTGGTCCATTACCAAAGTCTAAGACTGGAAATCAGTATTTGTTAACCATCATGTGTGCCACTTCTAGATTTCCAGAGGCAATACCCCTTAGAAATATTAAGGCCAAGACGGTGTCAAAGGCTCTTGTAAAATTTTTTACCTTGTTTGGTTTGCCAAAAGAAATCCAATCTGATCAAGGTAGTAATTTTATGTCAAAAAATTTTTCAACAAATAGTCTATGAGCTGGGAGCAAAGCAGATTGTATCATCTGCATATCACCCAGAATCTCAAGGAGCTCTGGAGAGATTTCATTCTACTCTCAAAAATATGCTGAAGACTTATTGCTTTGAAAACACAAAGGATTGGGACGAAGGTATCCATTTACTTTTGTTTGCCGTTAGAGAATCAATCCAGGAGTCAATAGGATTTAGTCCGTTTGAGCTTGTATTTGGACATAGGGTGAGAGGACCTTTGGAGTTGTTGAGAGAGCAATGGGTTAATGAGGAAGTGCACTTGAGTCTGTTGGACTATGTCCAAAAATTTAAAACTCGGTTGGAGAGAGTCTGCCAGCTAGCGAGAGAGAATTTGAAAACCAGCCAGATAAGAATGAAGACATATTTTGATAGACGTGCTCGGCCTAGGACATTCGCAGTGGGGCAAAAGGAGTTGGTATTTTTCCCTAGCCAAAATAATCCCTTGCAATCTTGTTTTTCTGGACCCTATGTTATTGAATCTCGAGTGACTGATCTAACATATATAATCAAAACACCAGATAGACGCAAGAAAACACAACTCTGTCATGTAAACATGCTAAAACCTTATTATGAGAGGGATTCAGTTGTGGCCTTGGTGGATGGTGAAAAGGTTGTTTCTAGAATGCCTGATGTTGATGTTGAGGAAGGCCAATTTAGACCAAATATTGTTCCATCGAAACTAAAAAACCAAAATATCCTGGAGAACCTTGAAACGAAGTTGGACCATTTACAAGTTTCACAAAAACAACAGATGAGAGAATTAATTTTAAAATTTAAAAATCTGTTCCCAGATGTTCCAAACAGAACATCGATAATTACCCATGATGCTGATGTTGGGGATGCAAAACCAATCAAACAACACCCATATCGAATGAATGTAGAGAAAAGTAAACTTGTTGATCAGGAAATAAAGTACATGTTGGAAAATGATATTATTAGACATTCTACTTCAAATTGGAGTTCGCCCTGTGTTATTGTACCTAAACCTGATGGAACTGTTAGATTTTGCACAGATTACAGGAAAATGAATGCTGTAACAAAGTCAGATGCTTACCCTATTCCTAGGGTGGATGATTGCATAGACAGAGTGGGAAAGGCAAAATTTCTTACAAAGATTGACCTATTAAAAGGGTACTGGTGTGTTCCATTAACAGATAGAGGAAGGGAGATTTCAGCCTTTGTAACCCCTTCTGGATTGTATGAATACAATGTTTTGCCATTTGGAATGAAAAATGCTCCGGCAACATTTCAAAGAATGATTAATTCAGTGATTCATGGGTTAAAACATACAGATGCCTACATTGACGACTTAGTGACTGGGAATGATACTTGGGAAGATCACATCTCTGCGTTAGAAAGGTTGTTTGAAAGACTTTCCAAGGCTAACCTTACAGTTAACTTGGCTAAAAGTGAATTTGGCCATGCCACTGTGACGTATCTTGGTTATGTTGTAGGTCAAGGCAAGCAAGCTCCTGTTCAGGCAAAAGTTCAAGCAATATCTGAGTTCCCTATTCCCACAGGTACGAGGACTGTTAGAAGATTTTTGGGAATGGTTGGATATTCTTGAAAATTTTGTAAAAATTTTGCTGATATTGCTCTTCCCCTAACCTTCTGAAGAAGGGAGTAAAGTTTGTTTGGACAGATTCTTGTCAAGAAGCATTTGAGAAGCTGAAAGCCATTTTATGCTACCATCCTGTGCTCAAAACACCTGACTTTGAAAAGCCATTTTCATTAGCAGTAGATGCCAGTGATGAAGCTGCAGGAGCTGTGTTGTTGCAGAAGGGTGACCTTGATGATATTGACCATCCTGTAGCTTACTTTTCAAAGAAGTTTAATGAGCATCAAAAGAATTATTCCACTATAGAGAAAGAATTACTGTCGCTTGTTTTAGCCTTGCAACATTTCAGTGTATATGTTTGCACCGCTCAGAAACCATTGACTGTGTATACAGATCATAACCCATTGGTGTTTCTGAGCCGAGTCAAAAACAAGAACAGAAGGCTGTTAAACTGGAGTTTAATTTTACAAGAGTTTGATCTCATGATAACTCACATTAAAGGCAAAGATAATGTGATTGCTGATTGTCTTTCCCGATGTTAAATGGGAAACATGTATCTGTACTAATCTGATAGTCTGTAGTTGTGTAACATGATAATTATTAACATTACTAACTGTATGCGCGGTTAAAATTTTCTTGGGAAAATTTTTTTTTAGGTGGGAGGTGTTACGGACTCAGTGAAAGTCCCTTTAAGATAGAGAGTGTGTGTGTATGTGTGTGTGGGGCGTGCTTACGTCAATAGAAGATAAAGGACGTAATGACGTTGTTGAAGAAGTAAGAAGAAGAAGAAGGAGAGAGAGAGAAGGGAGAGAGACACCAGCCTGCTTGTTTTCTCTATCGATGGATGAGAAACAATAACTGTGTTTGCCACTGAAATCCATGTATGGAAGTTGGAAGTAATCCGGTGGAGTTCACTTTGTTGCTGACCTGTAGAAGGAAACAGGTATTTGTGTGTGGACGACCACGGTTCGGATGCTTTTCGGGGTGAGGAAGTCACTACCGAGTAAACACTGAAGTGTCGTTTGGGTTCCATCGTGGAACATTTGGATTTCGTATGTACTCTCTCTATGTTTTTCTACATCTATATCTTATCTTCAGACAACGGTGGTTGTTGAAGAAGCCCTTGCTCATGTTTCACCTTATGGCTTGCGGAACTGAACTTTAAGAACCATTCAGGAACTGGGAGTTTTGGACTTTGTCACACACACACACGAAGAGTTTAGTTTTGGGGTTAACGTTCGAGGTTTAACATTCTTGAATTCTAACATACTAACATTTTTACTTTTATTTTACGTATTATCATAAGTAGTGATTAATAAAATAGTTTTTAACACTAAATCATGCTCAGTGTGTTTCTTTTGTTGCTGGTTCGTGACACTATCAACCTACAAAGGCTTGAACAAGGCATTCAAAACAAATCAAATAACACTTGAACACAATATTGTTACATGCAACACATACTCACCATATTCTAGTTTTTGAACTTTGTAAGATTTGATTGTATTAAAGAGGGCTAGGAGTCTTCTAGAATTGCCATAGAATGGGCTTGGATGCTCAGTTGGATTAAGTTTTGATTAAATGTACAGCTAGAGTGCTTTATCATTTAGAGATTCTTTCCAAATGCGACAATTTTAGAAAATCAATTACATGGATCTCTTAAAAAAACAAGTTTAAAAAGTAAAAAATGGTTGATTGTTCAAAACTTCTGTAAATTTTGATTGTGGGATCATAATGTTATAACACAGATCACAGGTGTAATAGCCTCATCCTATGAAATATAAAAATAATATAAAATAAACTTACAGGCTTTGAGCACATTGGTAAGTAAATTTAGCTACTGAGATCAGTTTCTGATATGAAAGAATGAGAGTTGGAGAAAGGGAAAAGGAGCAAGTAGATCTTGATAATGGTTTATACCCCTCCATATCTACTAACTTCAGTAGAGATCAGGTGAGGCAAAACATTTCCTTCCATACATTAGAAGAAATAAGTCCCATAACCAGTATGGATCTTTGTCACGAACTGCCAGAAGATTTTGTAACCAGATCAAGTGTTGAAACCATCTGTCTCTGCTCTCTTCATCACCCTCCCGACCACCGTATTAAATGGATAGGGTAAGTGTTCGCACAGTTGTGAACAAGTGCATTGGCAATATTAGATATTTCTGTGGAAGCTAGGTGGAAGTTCAAGCTGAAGAATGAGCAAGCTTGCCTGTATATAATGTTCTATTGAATCTACGCCTATCATTTCACACCTTAACCAGCAATAGTTCAGCAAACACCATGCTCACGAATGTAGCAAACCTGAATTCCAAATTTGATGTCAGGCAAAGCACCAGTTGAGTTAAATATTCCTATCGGCAGTCAGAATCCACAAATGAGTCATGAGCACCAGCCATAATCCTACACAGCATGAGGTTCACAGCCAAACCCTGTCAGGAAATGGGCTGGTATTGGCACACCTCCTCTGAATGGTATTTATGACACTTAACGAGGAGGTGGGAGGACTAGTCACTGACTGAGAATCAACGATTAATTATACCATTCTTTTAATTTACTCACACAAGTAGAGATTTTATGCAATTAGATCTGCATGCAAAGGAAAATGAACTTGAAAGTCAACTGTCACTTTGTGATAGGCAGTTGTACGAATTGAAACCTTCGTAAAGTCACTGTGGAAATCGGCTATGTAAGTGCTGGGCTGGATAATAGTGATGTAAAACATAACGTATGAGATAGGTGGAGGAGGCAATTCTGCCCTCAAGCCTGCTCTGCCACTTAACAAAATCATAGCTGATCTTTTACCTCATCATTTTCCTGCACAATTCATACATCCCCTGATTTCTTTATGATCTAAAAACCTACTGATCTCATTTTTAAGACACAATCAATGATTGAACCTCCACAGCCCTCCAGGGAAGTGAATTCCAAAGATGCACTAGCCTTTGAGTGCAGAAATTTCTCATTTTAGTCCTAAATGGCCAATTATTGACCTTAGTTCTGGATTCTTTAACGAGGGGAGACATCCTCCCTGTATGTACCCTGTCTATCTTTTCAAGAATTTTGTACTTTTCATCAAGATCCCCTCTTATTTTGCTAAACGTTAGAGGTCGAACCTACTCAATTGCTCCTCACGGCCAATTTCTCCTCATGAAACAGACTCACATTCCTAGAATTCAGTCTGGTGAATCTTCACTGCAATCCCTCTGCAGCAAGTATATGCTTTCTTTTAGGCAGAAGGAGCAATTTGCCTGGATATAATGTTCTCCTGAACCCAAGCCTATCAGTTCACACCTTAACCAGCAATAGTTCAGCAAAGCACCGATGTCCCAAATAAAGCAAACCTGAATTCCAAGCTTTATATCAGGCAAAGCACCGGGTGAGTTAAGAATTCCTACAGGCAGTCAGGATCCACAAGAGTCATGATTTGTGTTCTTGCATAATTTTGTATAATTTATGTATTTCTTGTTAATGTGTATCTGATGCTATGTGCCTGTGATGCTGCTGCAGGTAAGTTCTTCATGGCACCTGTACAAACATGTATTTGTGTATATGACAATAAATTCAACTTTGACCAAAATTGTACATAATATTTCAAATGTGATCTCATTCTGTGCAAAACTAGAAAGACATCTTTATTCTTGTATTCAAATCCTCTTGCAATAAAGGTGAACATACCATTTTGCTTTTCTAACTGCCTTGTGCACCTTCTGGTTAGCTTTCAGTGACTTTTGTACAAAGACTCCCAAGGTCCCTTTGAACATCAATATTTTCCATCCGTTCACCATTTAAAAAAGGCTGAGCATTTTTGTTTTCCCTATTGAAGCAGATAACCTCACAATTTTCCATATTGTATTCCATCTGTCACATAGTTGCCCACTCACAGTTTGTCTATTTCTGCTCTGAAGTATTTTTGCATACTCAAATTCCTACTTAATTTGTATCACCAGCTAATTTGAAAATATAACATTTAATCTCCTTGACAAAATGACTAACAATTATTGAGGCCTCAGCACTGATCCCTGCAGCACCCCATAGTCACAGCCTACAAACCCAAGGACCTGCTTATTCCAACTCTGTCTTCCATATTAATCAATTCTTAATTCATGCTAGTGTATTACCCCCAATTCCACGTGTCCCAATCTTGCTCAGTTGCGTGAAGCCTTATTAAAGCCATAAAAAGATCCACTTTCAAAGACCTCAGTTGGGATTAATCATACAATTTCCCTTTCTTAGACCCATGTTGACTCTGCCCAATCATTTTATTATTTTATAAGTGATTTGATATCATATCCTTTATTATTGATTCCAGCATTTTCCCTACTACCAATGCCAAGCTTACAGGTCAGTGGTTCCCTATTTTTATCCTCTCTCTCCTTTCTTAAATAGTGCAGTCACATTTGCTACTCTCCAATCTGCAGGAATCATGCTACAGTCTATAGAATTTGGGAAAATGATAGCCAGAGCACCCACTATCCCTATAGACAGCATTCCCAAAACTCTGGGATGTGAATTATCAGGTCCCTGGAATTTCAGTGTCAGTTCATAAACCTTTCTAGTAGCATTTCTTCACTAATATTTCTCATATTTTCTAATGTAATTTATTAAGTCAATTGAGTCTATGCCAGCTGTTAGTGCAACCCCATCAGTCCCACCGACCCACTGCAGTGTAACCTGCTTGACTTGTTCAGGTCCTACCTGACACAGAAACATTCGAAAGTATCATAAACTTAAAGCTTTTTTTATTTGCATCATTTCTCTTGTCACATATTCATTTGTTCTGGTCTCTTATTTCTAATAAGCAGATGGATACAAAATGCTGTAAGCTAACTACACTTGCTCAGCTGAATGGTTCCACGTTCTAAAATCCTATTTTCACAAACCATCCTTCCACCTTCAACAGCACAGAACTTAATTGTGCCTTTCACAATGTCTTGTCATTCATATGCTAGATCTTGTGAGAATACATCTACATTTTCCTCAACAACAAGATCTACAAAAATATAAAGAATCCCAAACTTTGGGAATTACTTAACATTTCAATTAGTATTTGAAAATTTTAATAAAGCAAATCAGCTACACCACAGCTTTGCTTTGCCATGATGCTCTACACATAGAGACATGCAATTTGATAGACTTAGCTTCGAACCCATTTAATAGCCGAATACAGTCTTCCCAAACTATACCTCAGGGTAGACAAATCTCAACAATGCAAACCAAAACCAAAACCATAATCGAAAGGCTACCTCCAATGAGCTCTCCGTCGTCCCAGTCTTCGAGTCTCTTGACGAATTGCGTTTGCGGATGTCTGCCCTCAAGAATTCATCTAAAACACCAAAAAAAACCCCAATAAATTGAAGTCATCCCGGATTGGGAGTCAGAACTGCAGACCACAGTTCATGAATGCCTGAACGAACACATGTAGATACACACACTATATATATACAGATATATATATATATATACACACACACACACACACATATATATACATATATATATATATATATACACACACACACACACACATACATATATATATACATATATATACACACACATATACATATATATATATATAATATATATATATATATATATATATACACACATATATATACACACACATACACATATATATATCTCTGTGTGTGTGTATTTTATACATACACTTATTTTATATACATATACATACATATATTATATACACATACACACATTTTCAGTTCTCAACATATTACCATTATTCATCTGCACAAGCAAAATTACTATAACCTGTTCAGTTGGTAGAATGTGACAGTATTAGTCAGCCATGCATATATAAGATTCATCTCTTCAGTTGCCAAAAAGCAGCACTGTTAATCTATACACATGATGACACATACTGCAATCAGCACACGAAAAATGATGCCATTTGGAAAGTAATATCCATCTAGACTTAAATGATACAAAAATCACAAAATGACAAAAAGACAAACATTCTTGTCAGTTTGCTTCTTTGATGGAAGGTCTCGACCAGCAAAAATGCCTATTAATCTGGGAAAAGTTGACATGCATGCAGAGGAGGACAAGGAGAGATGGGTGGCCCCTTACCTGAAGCTGCTGACAGATTTTTGTTACTCCCACGACCGCGACCTCCCCCACGGCCGCGCCCAGCACTGCCGCGCCGGCGTCCATCACCTCGACGTGAATATGGCTCCCTTTCTTCATCTGTTGGTGCCAGCGACCAATCACTTAGCTCATCTCTGTGCTCAGATTCTGTCTCGGAGGCATTAGATGCTTCAGAGTTGTTACCTTAGCAACCAGAGGGAGAAAATATAAATCAGTCAATGGAATGTAAAAGGTATATTACAGAAAACAAAATAAGCAATTGAATAAAACAATGCTCTTTATTTCCAAAATAGCATTTGATTCAGATCACAACTCAGCTTTAAATGCCACATCTCAACCTTATAAAACAAGTATAATGAGGCCAATAGTCATTGTTTGATCTACTTGTTGGCAGTTCTTCCCACATTGCTTTAACTTCTCCTTAAAAATATAGAACTCTGAAAGCTGAACATCAATATCCACATGCCAAACTTCCTCCCACCTATTTTCCCCCAGATGTCTTGATTTTCATCATAACCCTACCAGTCAGAAGGATGGCAGGTCCCGGCCACCAGCAGAAAATAGCAGGATTGGGTCACTTGGCCTCTCAAGCCTTTCTGCCATTCAATATGATCACGGTTGATGTGCCTCAGGCATCATCTCATCTTCTGTAGCAATTCCCCATAGCCTTCAAATCTCTGGTCTTTTAAAAAAAATTATCTACCACCTCTTCTAAATACCTCCAATGTTCCACCCTCCACAGTGCTTCCAGGTACAGAATTACAGAGATCCACTACCCTTTCTGAGAAATTCTTCCTATGCACCTCAGTTTTAAAACCCGCTCCCCCCCCCCCCCCCCCCCGCCCCACTTACTTTGTAACGATGTCCCCTTGTGCAACATTCTCTCACCGGTGGAAATATCTTGATATCTACCTTGAATGCCCCTTAGGATTTTTATATTTCAATAAGATTATGCCTCATTCTTCTAAGCTCTAAAGAATATTGATCTAATTTCTTTAGCCATTCATAAAAGGACAAGCCCCTCATGCCAGAAATTAGCCTAATGAATCTCTTTTGGACCACTTTCAATGCTAGTCTACCCTTTCTTAAATAAAGGGACCAAAACTATGCTCAGTACACCTGCAGTGGCCTCATCAATACCCTATACAATCGTAACAATACTTTTTCATTTCCATACTCCAATCTTCTTGCAATAAAAGCCAGAGGGAGGTGATGGCACAGTGGTATTATCACTGGACTAATAATCTAGAAAACCCAGGGCATAGTTTTGATGACCTGGGTTTGAATCCACAGCAGATGGTGATAAATTCGAATTCTGGAATTAAGAAATCTAATGGTGACCATGAAAACCACTGCCAATTGTCGTAAAGACTCACCTAGTTCATTAACGTCTTATCGAGGAGGAAATCTGCCATCCTTATCTGGTCTGGGCTACATGTGACTCCAGACCCACAGAAATGTGGCCGACTTTTAACTGCCCTGTAGCAAGCCTTTCAGTTGTAATAAACCGCTAAAAGATTTGACTTCCCAACCACTCACTGAACCTGCCTGCTAACTCTTTACAATTTATGCACACGATTGCTCACCTGCAATCTCGCTCCACTTGGAAAACAGTTTGTCTTTTGATTCCTCTTTCCAAAGTGCAACACCTCACAATTTCCCACACTGGAGTCCATTTGCCAGGATTTCACTCTCTTATACAACCTACCCATAAACTATGGCACAGTCCAAATATCCTCATCACAACCTGTTTCCCACTTATTTTTGTGTCATCAACAAACTTGGACAACTAACTCTCTACCCTTTGTTCAGGTCATTAATATAAATAGTAGTTCAAAATATTCAGGAGCAGAAAGCAAATCTTGTCCAAGAATTTTTAAAAATGTTCTTAAAAAATTGCAATGAATTTGTTAGAAATTGTAAAAGCAATAAATGTCAATTACAAATATTACAAGTGACTGAAATGAAATAATTTTACTCCCTAATGGGGTGTGGACAAGTTAAGATTGTACCTGATGCATATCCTGGGCCTCGCCTCCCACGCCCTCGACTACCATAAGGTCTTCCTCCACGCAAGTAACTTGTGCTCTCGTCAGTTGAATAGCCTCTTTCTTTATCAGGGCGGTTTGCAGGGGTCCTCAAACCTGCACCCATCTGCCGAAGCTGCTCATCTATTTGTAAGCGCTCCATCCGGAGCTGGTCAACTTCCTGCGCACAAAAAGCACAAAGATGTTGAAGATGGCCAGACTCACCACAATTGTTATACAACAGGATCTGCAGAATGTTTGCAAACTTGCTTTTACCAAAAATTTAATGCAACTAATAGTTAAAGCCATATGTTTTTTTTAAGGGGGTGAATAAAGAGAAATACATCCAGTCGCACTCTGGCCAAATGCTAAGATTGAGGCCACTCTCAGAAAACACATCATTCATCCCAATGCAGCTCACCATGGCGAGAAGATTATAGCTCCATCTTAAAGTCTGACAATCAGAGTAACATTCTTCAAGTTGACAGAAAATGGAACCCTTTCGGCTGACGTGCATGCACCAGATACCACAATCGGCACTAGAAACAATAAAATCCCATTTGCCCTTTCACCGACCTGGCAACACATGAAGCTTTAGCGGTAAAGTCAGCAAAATGCATTTGGAAATGAAACTGCTTACAACCTCATCCTATTACTGCAATTTTTGGGTTACCAATGATGGAATCTCACCATTTATCTGCTTCTGCTCATCGTATGATCGCCTTTGTCACATTAATGGCCAAGCGATCCATTTTGTTCAAATTGAAGGATCCAATACCTCCCACCACTTCTCAGTGGTTTTCTCAAACTATAGCATATTTAAACTTAGAAAAAATTAGGAGTGGTACTGTTGATCCTTGGCTTAAATTTGAGGGGGTTTGGAGTCCATTTATTCAATACTTCCATATGATATAAGCTGACCCTTTTCAGATCCCTTTCAATAACCCTTGAATACCGTGGAACAGAGTTGATGACGTAATAATGTTTTTTTTTGTTTTAATTGAAGAAATATCAAGTTTTTGGGTTTTTTTTTCTTGGTTTAGTATCAATATTTTTTTTGATTTGGGTGTTCTTCTTTCATATAATTGAATTTCATTTCTTTTCAATCTTTCCTTTTGTATTTGTTCACAGTAAGAGAACGGGAGGTCTAGATTACTTTTTTTTTACTCCTTGTGATTATATATATTAACTGTTACGATTGTTATCCTGATCTCTTTGCACCATGTGTATAATTACTAATGTTATATATATTATTTTGTACTAATTTGAAAATTAATAAAAAGATTGAAAAAGAAAGAAACTGCTGCTGATGAACCAGAATTGAACTTCTATCCACTTTTGACCCAAATAAATTATGTTGTTCTTGGCAACTGAGGGCTAGAACAGCAGTGAGAGACACAGAACAAGTCAGCAATGGCTAGATAAGTCATGGAGTATAGAAACAGGCCCTTCAGCCCACTATCTATGCCAACCATCATGCCTATCTATATTGGTCCCACTTGTGTGCATTAATTCCACATCCCTCCGTGCCTTGTTCATTCAAATACTTGTCGGGATGCCTCTTAAATGTCGTTACTGATCCTGCTTCCACCACCTCCTCTGTCACTCATTCCAGATCCCAACTACTCTCTGCGTGAAAAACTTAAGCCTCAGATCCCCTGTAAGCCTCCTCTCACTCATTTTAAACCTGTGTAGTTTTAGTCACCCCTACCATGGGAAACAGACATTGGCTATCTACCCTGTCTATACCTCTATCATATTACCTCTCAGCTTCCTTGGCTCCAGGGAAGACAGATCTAGCTTATCCATTCTCTATTGATAACTCAAAGACATCTAATCCAGACAACATCCTTGTGAACCTTTTCTGCATTCTCTGTAGCTTAATCACATCCTTCCTATAGTGTGGTGACTAGAACTGCACACAATACTCCAACTGTGCCCGAACCAATGTTTTGTACAGCTGTAATGGGATGTTCCAACTTTTATACTCAAAGCTTCAGCTGATGAAGGCAAGCATGCCATATTCTGTCTACCCATGCTGTCACTTTCAGGGTACAACGTACTTGTACGTCAAGCTCTTGCTGTTCAATAACACTTCCCAAGGCCCTTCTATTCACTGTGTATGTCCTGGCCTGGTTTAACTTCCTAAAATGCATCACTTTACACTTGTCTGAGTTAAATCCCAATAGTCATTCCTTTGCCCATTATTTCAACAGAGCTGATTGTCTATTATAGCCTGTTATTATAACATTATAGCCGCCACACTCAACATACCATCTAACCTTTTCAGATAAAAAGCACTTCCAATATTTTTATTCTACCTTTTGGCATTCCTTCTGTCGATTCTGTATTTCCAGCTCTTACACAAGAACAGAACACATCGAAGCAAGAGTTTGCCCTTCGGCTCCTCACATCTGCTCTATCATTCAACAAGATCTTGGTTGATCGTCTGTCTCAAACACCATCTTTATGTCCCGTCCCCAAGTCCCTCGATTTCTTTCACATTCAGAAATGTATCGACCTCAGGTTTGAGCCTCCACAGCCCTCTGGGGTAGAGAGTGCCACAGATTGTCCAATATTTCTCCTCGTTTCAGTCCTCTAGACTTCTGTTATCTTGCACTAAAAATCCAGTTTGTCATTTAATCTCCTCTACTCCCTCACTCACCCCAAATACCACAATTTTTCTGTACTTTAAAACTTGCCTGATATCCATCCATTCCCAAATCTGATGAAATGTCATCAACCTGAAACATTTACTGAATCTCTCTCCACAGATGCTCCCTGACTTGTTGAATATTCCCAGCATTTTCCATGTTCATGTCATTTAAAGAAAAAAAGACATTTGGTAGTACACACAACTTGATTTGTCACTGGTGCTTTTCATTTCAAGCAGTAGGTAATTGAATAAGTCTTTCCAATTTCAGACAATTCAGTTTGCTAGATGAGGGATAAAATTTACAAAACAGAAGTCAGCAATGGACGGCAGATGAGCTGGGGAAGAGGAAATTGGCATGTGGAAATACACATTCCACCATTTTCTTGGTGGCTGAAAGCTTTCAATACTGCATCACTGTTGCATACAGTTTTTATATTTTAAATGCCAGTTTGCAGTTTTAGATCACTCCAACGTCATCCTCTGGTAGCAGATCACAAACAGAAAATCAGAAAAACCAATATAACATTTCTCACATCTTAGACAGCACAAAGTTTATTATAACAAATATACATAGAGAAAGCAAGCAAGATAAAAATAACAAGATCAGAATTGTTACAGCACAGAAGAATAGGCCATCTACATGTGAGTAGTGAGAGAACAGTAAATTAGTTAAATAATGAGCAAGAGACTGGAATACTTGATTTTGGGAGGGATGGGGGAGGAGGCGGCACAATGAGAAAAAGAAACATTATTCAGTACTTGAGAGCACAACGTTGCTCAGATGTAACCCAATGTGGAAGTCAGATTGCCTTAAGTTACATGAAGAATTGAGCAAAGTGCGAACAATATATATTTTAAAATAAAATGGCTGATCACTTTTGCAATTAAAATAAATTATTTGGGTGTTTTTTATTACATAGGGATATACTGCATTTAGGAAGAGCTTAGATGCTTTTAGCAGCTGGACTGCAACAACATTTGAGAGAGCTGGAAAATTTCTGTCAGACCATTGCTAGTCAAAGGACAAATCAGTAATTTTAAGATGGATTGTTGATTACACCTTTCAAATAATTTTAAGGGATCTAGTGGACGAACAGTTCAAAAACAACATTGGTTAGCTTCTACTTGCAAAGCAGAAGCAATACTAAAATCGACCAATTTTTTTTTGAGCATATAATACAGCAAAATGAAAACATCTTCACTCAGAGGATGGTGAATATATGGAATTTTCTATTCCAGAGGGTTGTGGAGGTTAGTCATTGACCTCATTCAAAACTGAGATTGAGAGACTTCTGGATATTAGAGGAATCAATGGGGATAGGGCAGTAACATGATGCCAAGATCAGTAATGATCTTGTTGAATGGCACAGCAGGCATGAACTCAGTGACCAAGTTAAGGAATAATACAACAGATGGTAAAGTTAAATCACAGGAAAGAGGTTTGGTATAAAGACAGAAAATAGGAACAGCCATCAAACTTTAAGCTTAAGTTTCAAATAAGGAAATATGGATGGAGGCATAAATGCTAGCATAGATTTGTTGGGCTTAATGGTCTATTTCTTCAGGTTAATTCATTTGTTACATAGGGCACAATTTCTGTACCCTACGTAGCAAATGAATTAACCTGGAGAAGGGGAAGTAAGTCTTAGATCTTTAATACTGAATCCAGGTTTGATACGTGAGTAACACTAAACTTGCTCTGCTTCCAGTTTGTGCAGTTGATTTAGGAGGAATTAGGATCACAGTTATGGATAAAAGGAATCAAAAGATGTATTAATGGCCAAACGATCCATTTTGCTTAAATGGAAGAATCCAATACCTCCTACTACTTTTCAATGGTTTTCTCAAACTATATCATGTTTAAACTTGGAAAAAATTAGGAGTGGTACTATTGATCCTTCGCTTAAATTTGAAGATATTTGGAGTCCATTTATTCAATATTTTCACATGATGTAGATCCCCCTTCAATAACTTTCCAACTTGAAGGAACGGATTTGACGACATAACATTGCCCTGTTTCTACTGAGAAAGTTTAGCCCAGTTTTTTTTTCTCTTTTTTTTTTGTTTGTTTTTTTTTAAAAGTTTTTTTTTGTTTAGTTTATATTGTTTATAATTTTTTTTATTGAATTGGGTTTTTTTTAATTTATATAATAAATATTTTTCTTTCCTTTCTTTTATATTATATTAATTTACTAAGAGATCGTTGGATCTACAGATTCTTTTTATATTTTATTGTTCTTTATGATTATATATGCTATGATTGTTATCCTGATCTCTTTGTATTACATGTATAAATATTGATGCTATATATCAATCTGTATTAATTTGAAAACTAATAAAAAGATTGAAAAAGAAAGAAAGAAAAGATGTACATTAAACAGAACAGACATACAATACTGTGATCAGCTAGAAAATCTAAAGGTTATGGTGGATAAATCTATTAAGCTGTCAGTCCACTGCTGGTCTGTACTCTGGCTGAATCCTTCAGACATCAACTTCCATCGAGGGAAGACAAAAACCTACTGTGTAAATTAGAGAGAAAAGGAAAATAATTGGGATTTGACTTTTTCCCTAAAGAGGTGCTGTGGTCCTCAAGTAGTTCACTAAATGAGACAAATTTGAAAACCATGGATTTGTACGAACATGGCAGGGTCATCACTAAACATCCAGAAAACAAAATGCCATCAACGTACATTCAGAACAGGTACAATGCTACCTCAGGAAAATAAATAAATGTACATTTACATCTGTGAAAGGATGTGAAATTAACAATTCATGTAAATAGTTGGGAGGTTTGGAAGCTGGAGGTACAAATGAAATGTGGGAGAAAATTGTGAGAGATGGAAATCAAGAGGGAGAAGGTTGAAGAAAATTGAAAAGGACAGAGTGAGGCCAACAAGTAAATGGAAGAAAGGAATGGACGAATGCAGATGCAAATTGAATAAGGAGGAACTGAGGAAAGGTGACGGAGATGGTAACAGAAGAAGTGGGAGAGGAGAACTTAGATGATCGAGGAAATACTGTCAGAAGAGACAGGGTCTTGGAAATGGAGATAGGCAGTAGGGGAAACAAATGTTGAAGAGGTACCTCAACAGGGAACAGCAGTAAATCTTTTCAAGATGGGTAATAACAACAATAGAAATAAAACCACTCAGCCCCATCCATCTGATCTACCATTCAACAAGACCTTGCCTGATATTTAACCTTGTTCACTTTCCTGCAGTAACAACATATCCCTTTCATTCTCCTCATGTTCAAAAACATACTGGTATCTGCCTTAAAAATACTCAGCAACTGAGTCACAACAGCCTCTTGGATATAAAATTTGAAAGATTCACTCCCCTCTTGGTGAAATTTTTCTCATCACAGTCTGGAATGGCCGACCCATTTCATTGAGAAAGTGACACCAGGTTTTACACACCCCAGCCAAGGAAAAAACATCCCTGCATTCACCCTGCCAAATGCCATAAGTATTTGTATGTTTCAATGAGATCATCTCTTATTTTTCTAAACTCAAGTCAGCATGGTCCATTTTCCTTAAAGTCTCCTCACAGGACATATTATCCATCTCAGGAATCAACAGTAAACTTTTGTTGCACTCCTTCTATCAGACATATATCCTTTCTTAGGTCATTCAAACAGACCCATACATAGTAGCTTTCAATGTCAAAAACTATCCAAGATAGGCAAAACCAAAAATGATCCAATATTGTGTGCACAGGCTCCAAAGCGCACCTTAATGGTGCCTGAATTTAGCTTCATCATAGGACTAAAAATAGCCAAGTGTTTGTGAAGAAAATGTATCATCAATTTGTAGATGGTGCAATAGCCAATGGAAGGTTATACCAGGGCTCGAAGGGGCAGACAGCAGGAACAGCATGGAATCACAACAATCTCGAACAAGACTCGTATAGTTTACACTCAGCTTTTAGGTGCAGCATCACGTGATGCTCCTCTACAGCCACCTCGAGGATTGTTAAAATCCAAGGATATGTCACAACTATTTTTTAAAATCAGATATTGCTACAATGCTCAATGTCACAATGCCTTATTCACTGGATCTCCCTACAATGTAAATCCACATCATTAAAGAAGTTCCTCAGGACAGTGTCCTAGGCTCCAGCATCTTCAGCTGCTTCATCAATGACTTTCCTTTCATAATAAGGTGCAAAGTGGGGCTGTTCACTGGTGACTGCATAATGTTGAATCCCATTTGCACGTGCTCGCATGAAACGAGACCTAGACAATATTCAGGCACGGGTTGTTAAGAGGAAAATAATATTTGCATCACAAAAGTGCTGGTCAATGACCATCTCCAACACAAGTCTAACCACTTATTCTTGATATTTAATGCTATTGCTACTGCTCAACCTGCTACTATCAAAAATCACCATCAATATTGTGGCTACAAGAGGAGGTCAGAGGCTGAGTAAGCAGCAGCAAATGACTCACCTTCTGATAAATACTTTTGACTATCTACAAGGCACATGTGTGATCAAATATTTGCCAACTGTCTGGATGAGTGCAGCTCCAACACTCAAGGTGCCGAACACTATCTCGAACAAAGCAGCCCACATGACTGGTACCCTCAGCCATTAACATAATCATTCATTCTGTCCATACACAGTGGTTGCAATGCTTAACATCAACAAAACATGATGCAGTCACTGCAACAGTACCTCTAAAGCCAGTGAACCTATACTTCAGATAAAACAAGAACAGCAGGCCTCTGGGGAAACACCAGCTGCATGTTCCCTCCAAGTCACACCCTTGGAACGCTATTTCCATTCCTTCATCGCTGCTGAATCTACGTCTTGGAACTTCTTCCCCACCTGCACTGTGGCAGTACCTTCATCTGAAGGACTGAAGCAGTTCAAGATGGAGGTTCACCACCATCCTCTCAAGGGCAATTAGGTATGGGGAGTCAATGCTGGCTCTGCCAGCGATACCCACAGGCTGCAAGATGAATAAAAAAAACAAATTCAAGTCTGACACATGAATATCAGATCAAGAATGGAAATGAAACAAATGTCCTCTAGCAAACGCAAAGTACTGGAATGAAATGCAGCTCGACAGAGAAAGGAGCTGTTCACATTTCAGGACATCACGATCAAGAAAGTTCATTCTCCATTAAGTATCAAAACAAGAAAAAGAAAGGCCATTGGACACAAAGTAGCTACAAGGAAATTAAAATAACTAGCATCACAGCCATGTCAAGAGAGAGTTCAGCTCTTACCTTTAAGTAGTTTAGATGGTAGTCTAATAGAACACGGGCATTGCTTATGCTTTCCTTTGTTCCGACAAACACAAAAGGAACCATGCCCTGTAAGTGATCATTGAATTAAAATATTTATGCCCCTAATATAAATAACCTCTCAAAATTAAAACCTTTTCATTGGTACAATTCAATCTAGAACATTTCAATATGCTACCAAATTGTATGATATCCTATTAATACCTGATTTATGCTTTGCGAGTTCAAATATAAATTCTATTCAAGAAGCCATGAATCCGTAAAGAGCAGGGTTTTTATATACGGGTAATGTCTAAACACGGTGGTGAATCTGGTGAGCGACAAAGATAACTCCTTTATTTCATGAAATTCCTGGAGATTTAGTCAGAGTCTTCGACTTCCAATTGATTGCTTCCACATAATTTCATCCTATTCCACCAAACATTCATCAACCTGTATCCTCATGAAGTCTGTAGCTGCGGATTACTTTGCTTAAGTAGTCCTTGAACACTCCATGTTATTTCAAGAATAGATTTATATTTTGGAAGAATTTTGTTTTTAAAAGTCAAGACTGATCTGTAGAGCTAAGATCTATTGTTAACGTTGAAACATTTTCATCCTTCTCAGTCAATGAAAAACTGTAAACTCACCTCAAGAGAGCCTCTGAAGTGGATAAAGTCATGTATGCAAGGTCACGGTTAACCAATTTACTTCCAGCAAAGGTGGTCAAGCAAAAGGGCAATGAAGCTTTTTTTGCCTAGCATTTTCGCACAGGTTATGATTTAAATATCAGAAATGTTTATGAACGTTTTACCCAATTACTTGCCATAATCACAAAAGGACTTAATTCCACTGTGTAGCAACTGCCTTCAAATAATATAGTCAACTTTTGTTCATACATTTTCATATTCTGCCTTCAGGACATCTTGATCTACAATGAATTATTTTCAAAGTACAATTAATTGTTTTACGAGTAGATATGGGAGACATTTTGCATCCTGCAAGGTGTCACGATCAAATAATTAATGATATTAATCTGTTTTTTGGTCACATTAACTAAAAAAGACAAGGATTCTAGAACTCCCTAGTATCATTGTTCCTTGCACTGTATCATCGTTTATTTTGTCGTTTAGTTTGCAAGTGTAAGCTGTGTATAATTTATGTTAATTTAAGTTTGTTAACTTATGCTTGTCCTTGTCTTGTAATACACTGTGCTGCTGCTACAAAAAGCTAATTTTCATGGCATTTATACCCTGTGTATGTATGCCAACGACAACAATAAACCTGAACTCTTTTTTGCATTTAACTCAACAAGCAGGCATACCATGGCTTCATATTTCATCTGAATTACTGGAACTTTTGTCTTCCTCAGTAGCTTTGATGATTGGGAACGAAATCATAAAATTCCAACTCACATTTTAAGTATCGACTCTTGGAAAGAGCTTGAGAAACAGGTATTGGTACCTCAGTGAATGGCTTGCTCTGCTGTCAAAAGTCCTGGTGTACTGCTCATTGCCAATTACAAAATATGTTGGCTTTTATTTGACTACGACAGGCAGGGCTATGACACTCTAGGAATTACAACATACAGATTGTCTGCACAGATTTACAGTGCTTTCTTGGGAGCTAAATATGATAGAAAGCTTCACATATCTGACAGTGATAGCTATGGGAAGTTTCTTAGAGGGACAACCAATGAAAGGAAACATTGATTCCAATCACAAAAGGCAGCTTATATCTCAGTTTGATCATTTCCTTGTGAGTTTTAAGTTTAGAAACCTTACTTTTCTGGAAACTCTTTATAGAAAATGACACCTGAAAAGAACAATCTGACGGGTTTTGTAATCTATTTTAAAGACTCAGTAGATTCGTAAAGTAAAACTTTCATTCTCATTTGTTACTTGCGTATTTGCAGGTTCCTGCCTCAGGTTTTTCTGACGTAAGTTGCACATGCGTGCACACGCACATAAATGGATATTGTTCAGTCTTCGAAGTTAATTGTTAGTTAGTTTGATCATTGGTGCAAATAGATTATATGCTTCCAGGGTTTATTATTACTTCGGAAACTTGCAAATTGCAATTGATAATTACTTTAAATAATTTCGTATCTTACACACAAAAAGTGCAGCACAAGGTGTGCACTCGTATAGCACTTTAAAAATCGTACTTCTATATATGATTCCTGTCTACAAAGACTTGTTTCCTGTCAGCAGCTCCTTGTTAGAATTATTAAATTTGCCCATGGCTACACTTCTAATGGTAACCATTTATAATTATAAACAAATGACACGATGCTACCTTTTCCCCACAATCAGCAGAGTTCTTCCCACAAATATTTAATTTCCCACCCAAGTAACTGAAATTTTTAGTGTCCAAAATTATTTTGCAAACTTATTTCACAATGATCATGAATTCACTAAATGTCCTCTGTCTTCATTAATAATGTTAGCTAGGATAGATATTTAAAGGTATTAGCCTTTAAAAAAAACAGCACTTTGCCAACAAGAATGTTGCTTAGTTTTAGTCTGTGCATCGTATTCAGTTTTCCAGACTGTATCACTGCCAATCAATAGCTGAGCTGACGGCATTGTTTCTTTAGCTTCTCCTATCAGTTTCTGCTCAGTTGTTTTGCAAAATTAATTTAAAACTGAAGAAAAAAAAGTTAAGCAATATTTTACATAAGTTTTGAAATGTGGATTCTGCAAGTGAACAAAAACTGCTCCTTGCACAACTATTGCAGTTGTGTGTTATGGAAAATGAAGGATGTTAACCCCAGAGAGTCAGAAAATTTTAGTTCAATTAAAGAAGTTGATTTCTGAAGTCACTGTTCACCCTGTATTTTGCTGAGTTTGGAAAAAGCAATTGTTGACACTCGTTCAAATTTCTAATATCCATAAGGCAGAAACAAAGACTACTTCATCATTCTGGCTCATAAACACAGGGAACGATTTGAACATCCCACTGTGGTGGTGGTAGGGCTGGGTGAGGGGTTAGTTTTCATGAATTATGTGTTCACAGCTAAAATCATGAACTCGCAAAATCCTTTAATAGAATAAAACGTTCCAAGTTGCTTCACACAAACGCATTATCAAACAATATCTGACATAAGAGCTACAAACAAATATGAGGGCATGTGTACAGACTCTTGGTTAGAGAGAAGCACTTTAAGCAATGATAGGTACAAAGGCTGGGGGTTGGGGTGGAATTTCAAAGCTTATTGCCTCAGTAGTTTTAATCAAGAGGCCAAAGTTGAAGATGTGACAATTCCTATATTGGGCAATTAATTAGGGTTGGGCAATAAAAGATGCCCAAATCCTGAAAAGTGAATTAAAAAAAAAGGGTTATAGGATTGGGGAGATTATAAAACAGGAAAAGGTGGGGCCATGAAAGAGGTTGTAAACAACGAGAACATTAAAAAAAATAAAGGTGTTTAACTAGGACTCAATGCAGATCAGCAAGCACAAGGATGATGGGTAAATTTGATGAGTTTGACCATTATTGCAAGGAAGATGTAGCGCAAAAGCGGGAAGCCTTGATATAACTACAGGATGTTGGTGAGACCATACATGGACAACCATGTACAGTTTTGATCTCTTCCTTAAGAGGTATGTACTTCCATTAGAGGCAGTTCAAAAAGATTCACTAAGTTGATACCAAGGGTAGCATGGCTGCCTTGAGGAAAGAGCGAGTCTATACTTACTGGAGGTTAGAAGGATGAGAGGAGACCTTCCTGAAGCATAGGTTCTGAAGGGTTTGACAGGACAGATGCTGAAAGGATGCTTCCCCTCATGGGAAATAGAGAACTTGGAGACAGAGTTTCAAAATAAGGAGTTATCTATTTAAGAGGAGGGTTGTGAATCTTTGAAATTATCTACTCCAGAAAGCTGTGGAAGATGAATCGTTGAATATATGTATTCAAAGATGAGATGGACAGATTTTTGACCCGTAGGGCAGTCCAGGGTTATGGTGAACCAGTAGTATAGTAGAGCTAAGATCAAAGATTAGATCAGCGATGATCTACCTCAATGGTGGAGCAGGTTTGAAGGATAATTTTTCCTACTCCTGCTTCTTCAGGTCTTTTCACATATACAGTCGAGTTTTGAATGATGTAAGAGATAAATGCTTCAGAAAATGGCAATCTGAAAAATCAGAACATGCTGAAAATACAGCATCGGAGCAGAAAGAAACAGAGCTAACATTTCAGTATGACTATTTATCAGAACTGGAAGAAAGTTTTGGATAATCTCTGCATAGAAGAGTTCAGCCACAAAGGCATTGCAAGAGTGAAGTCAGGAGGGAACAAGACTGCAAATGAGACTTTCAGCACAGATGAACCAAGGCAGAGATGGAAAATGCAGCCTTGGTAATGATACAGGGGTGAGTGAAGCTTCTCTCAGGGCCAAATATGGCACCAAGGTTGGAAACAGTAAATGATGGTTTTCTGCTTTAACAATCTTTATTAGATAGTAGGCAAAAAGTGGCTGAACTTGCTAATCCCTTGGGAGTGGAGGAGGGATCTTATGTGTTAGAAAATGTGGGGCTTAGTTTACTGCATGGGATTTAACAGGAGACAATGTTGGGGGTTGAGGGGAAACATTGGTGAAATCCTTGGCTCTGAAGCACTGGCAAGGGGATAGACTTCAATTGCATCAGACCTTGAGGGCAAGGAGATGGGGAAATATATCTGCTGTCTTGTTGCTGGAGGACACAGATACAGGTTGGTGTATTTGGAATAGGGTATTTTACATGTTTTGGATACATTTTTCTCAAAATGAAGCTGCAGTTTTACTAGGCATTGAACATAGCACAACATACCTCTTCCCGTGGAATCTTCTTATCACCGTCTCCTTCAATTCTCACTCGGACAACTCCAGACTTGTCTACAATTTCTTGTATGAGCTTTCCATTTTTGCCTATTACTTTTCCTGGACAAGAATTATATAGATATTGAGAGCTACCAAATTCAGATTTACAAACTTAATGACTGATTTTGGTTTTAAATGACAGGCTTACCTACTAGGTTCCTCGGTACTTGTACAGAGTCCTCCGTAAATTCGAGATAATTCCTGGCTTGCTTGACTGCTTCCTGGTCCTATAAATCAGATTGATATTAAAGGAAGAATGTCGCCTAGAGAAAACATTAATTTCAACTAAATTAATGATATTAATGTTACCATTTCTGTATAAAGTTAAACTGCAATCCTACTTGTATTGGATTTACTTGTTAATATTCTCCCTTCTCTACTGAAAGAATCTTCGAATGATTACACCATGAAAGGCATCCTGTGAAGTCCACGCCTGCTCTCTGCAAGAGCAATCCAATAATCTCATTCCCCATGGCCCTGAGTTATTTTTTTTCCATCCTCAAATATCCAATTCTCATTTGAAAGCAACAGATGAATCTGCATCCCACCATCCTCTCTCACTACATGAATATTCTCCCCGCAGCCATGATTTTTCTCAGCCTTTATGCCAACAGAAACAGTCACTCACTATTAACTTCATCCAAACTCTTGATTCTGAACACTTTCATCAAATCACCCTTCATCCTCCTCCACTACAAGAACAGTTTTAGCTTCTCCAGTTAATCCACGTAACTGAAGTCCATCATGCCCAGGGACTATTTTGGTAAATCTTGTGATTTTTCCTGTAGCATGTTTACCAGAATCATGCAATACTCCAGCTGAAGTTAAACCAATCTTTTAGAGATTCAACATAACCTTCCTATTGCATTCTCTGTCTATTTATAGAGCCTACAATTGCATCTGTTTTTTTTAAAAATCCATTTCACAATCAGCACTGCCACCAAACATCAGCACATATATACACACAGGTCTCCCTATTATTGCACCACTTTAGAATTGTACTCATTAAATTCTTTGTTCTTCACATGTGCAAAATTTTATCTGAATTGTATCTGCCCAAACCAACCAGTCTGCTTATATTTTTGTGAATTCTGTCACTACACACTCTGTCATCCCTTGCCATACTTCCAAGCTTTTTCCCCCCATCTGAACATTTTGAAATGGTGCCCTGTGGACCCTGGTTCAAGTCATTCTTATGCAGAAGAATAATTGTGGTCTTGGTTTGCTCCATGGGGAAGATGACTGCATATCTTCTTCTAAACCCTAAAATAACTGTTCACCAGATCTGTATTTCCTGACCCTAAGCCAGTGTCATTCTACCACCACACTTTCACTTCCATGGACTTCAATTCCACTGACAAGCAGAAGCAACAGCTTCATTAGGAGAGACATGTAGATAGTTATGGGAATGATAAAACTTCCCAACCACACTTTTGGAAACTTCAAAATACTAATGCAGACACAACTAACCTGAAAATCCTTCCTTTTTACAAAGGAAGAAGGTCACCATGAATAAAATGCTTTCAGGACAGTTCTTACGTCAATGAATGACCTTGCTTCCCAGTTTAAAAGCTCATCAACCAAGATGAGAAATATGAAAGATATATTAAATTTGACAATGTAGGTGCAAATGTGCACAAGGACTCAAGGGCAGCATGGTCTCACTGCATGCAGAATGCTTTCTTTCTCAGATAGGGGATATCTTACACTGCCTTTCTTCTTCCACATAGCATCATACTAAATCAACCACCTCAGCAGGTGAAAATAGCTCTTTAAAATAGATCAAGTGACCTATTGTCAGGCTAAAAATCATCCTAGTTGAATTATCAATGTGGAATTGGGTGCAAATACACAACATGCAAATATTAATTACAAACTCCTTCGATTAACAAAATCAAGTCTGAAAAGATAGTCAGAAGGCTTTAAATCTATTAGAGTTTATCCAAATGAAATATATTAGTTCAACTGTTTGTCCGCTACCTTCCGAGGAGACTACTGCCCCTGTGAATGGCCCTAAAAGGCTACATTTATAAACTGAAAATGTAAATGGATAGAGATCTTTCAGTATCCACATAAAAGTATATATGATCCACTGCCAATTCATGCAGAGATGGGTAAACATTAACTCTGTTAATAGCTTAGCTAAGAACCTGACGAAAAGCATTTTCACAACCCAAGCATTTAAGGCAGAAATAAAAACAAAACTGCTGGAAGCACTCAGTAGGTCAGGCAACATCTGCGGAAAGGGTTCAGACGAAGGGTTCTCAACCTGAAATGTTAACTCTGTTTCCGTTAACATTTCCAGAGATGTTGCTTGAGATGTTCCAGAGATGTTGCTTGACCTGCCGAGTGTTTACAACATCTTCAGCATCTGCAGTTCATTAATTTTTATTTAAGGCACTGCTCATCAACTACTTAAAACAAGATCATGGTCTCTCATGGATCCTGACTTGCATCCCACCCCACTGTGAAGTAGGCAGAAGATAGTGACTAATTTTTGGGAAGTGCCAAATTTGAGAAATATACCCCTCCCAGTGGGTGCCAACTATCCCTTGATGGGCACACCTCTGTTCTTATCTCTTAGGAAGATGATTCCTTGATGCTTGGGGCACAAATAGTCTTGATAGTGGTGAGGAATCCCAGCTGCCACGGTTGTCAGTTACTCCTGCACTCCATCCATCCACCATATCTTCTTTGGGTCAAGAGATCTCTGTTGGACCTCAGCCCTCAGATGATTGCAGATCTGCTTTTTTCACTCACGAGTCTTTTCATTTACTCCAAAAAAACTCTTGTACTTTTGATTTATTAGCTCCTGGATCTCCTATTTGTTCTCATCATGCCACTCTTTGGGTTTTGTGGTAGAGAAGGAGTATTTCTTCACAGGTGTTAATTATGCTGCTTCTGTTGGTTGGAAGCCATCACTTTGGGTGTTGACAGAGTACAGCTTTCTTCATGAAGTTTTTAAATACTTCGATTTTGATTCTCCAGTCACAGCATTTCTGCCACCACTACCATTTTGGGGCCAGGTTGATGGAGGGGACAGAGCTATCGGACAGCGGCTGGCTGAGTAGTCACTGTCGCCTGCTACGGCACAAGTCATGCCCAAGTGCTCAAAGTCCAACAGCTGTCAATGGTTGGACCAAGTGTGTTATCACAAGGCCTTGACAAAACAAAGGTGCTGGGTATGACAAGGCTGTGTTCTAAGAAATTTGGTTGGAGGAGAACTTTATTGGAATTAGTTTTCCTTTCCTTGTCTTTCCACAGCTTTGCACCCCCTTTTCTAACTGTCAATGCAATCGCCTAGGAGGATCAGCTTGTCTCCCATTGGGAGATGGGTCAGGTTCGATCACAGACCCAATCCCAATGAAGACTGGGATTAAGCAAGATTATGTCATTGCACTAACCTTCTTCTCAATCTTTCTTGTTTCAATACTTCAGCTCATCTCCAATGAGTGCGTGGCTGGGGCAAAACTAAATTTACAGAGCCCGGAGGAAAATGTTTAATTCTTGTCACTTCCACTAGGATCTAATAGGATGCAAAACTGGGCTGAGAAGTGGCAGATGGAGTTCAACCCAGATAAATGTTAAGTGGTTCATTTTGGTAGATCAAATATGATGGTAGAATATAGCATTAATGGTAAGACTCTTGGCAATTTGGAGGATCAGAGGGATCTTGGGGTCCGAGTCCATAGGACACTCAAAGCAGCTGCATAGGTTGACCGTGTGGTTAAGAAGGCATATGGTGTATTGTCCTTCATCAATCGTGGAATTGAATTTAGGAGCCGAGAGGTAATGTTGCAGCTATATAGGACCCTGGTCAGACCCCACTTGGAGTACTGTGCTCAGTTCTGGTCACCTCACTACAGGAAGGATGTGGAAGCCATAGAAAGGGTGCAGAGGAGATTTACAAGGATGCTGCCTGGATTGGGGAGCATGCCTTATGAAAACAGGTTGAGTGAACTCAGCCTTTTCTCCTTGGAGCAACGGAGGACAAGGGGGAACCTGATAGAAGTGTATAAGATGATGAGAGGCATTGATCATGTGTATAGTCAGAGGCTTTTTCCCAGGGCTGAAATGGTTGCCACAAGAGGACACAGGTTTAAGGTGCTGGGGAGTAGGTACAGAGGAGATGTCAGGGTAAGTTTTTTTTACTCAGAGAGTGGTGAGTGCGTGGAATGGGCTGCCGGCAACGGTGGTGGAGGCGGATATGATAGGGTCTTTAAGAGACTTTTGGATAGGTACATGGAGCTTAGAAAAATAGAGGGCTATGGGTAAGCCTAGTAATTTCTAAGGTAGGGACATGTTTGGCACAGCTTTGTGGGCCGAAGGGCTGAATTGTGCTGTAGGTTTTCTATGTTCTATGTTCTACTCCAGAACCAAATTCACTCCAATCTCAGTTAATGAGCCACAGTATGTAGATGATGCTTGATTTCATGCACACTCTTACATGGAGCTCAAAACCATCCCCAATCCCTTCACCAATGCACACAATAGAATGGGCTTTACAATAACTTCCCCCTGCACACAACACTGCTTCCCTCTCTAATCAATCAACATCTTTGATGAGACCCTGGACAACATGGATCACTCTGATAGCTACTTCTCAGCAAGGGTAGATATTAATGCCAAAAACTAATACCCCCCTGTAGTGCATCAGCATAGCTTTCAGTTGCCCAAAGTTAAGAGCAGTTGAAGGCAAGACCAAAAACCACCACCAAACTAGTGATCTACTGAGCAGCAATACTCACCACTGTCCTCTGTATGGAGATGAGAACAACCTTCCACAAAAACCTCAAAGAAATTAAGAGCTAAATGCTGTCTCCAAAGTCATCCAAATCCATTGGGAGGACAAGTGAATCAATTGCACTATCCTCCCCCAGACCAACATCTCCAGTCTCAAGGTTCTGATCATGCTTCACCAGCTCCAATGGACTAGCCACAAAACTCCCAAAATGAGCAATCTACCCCATGCTCCAACATTAAAGGATATCTCCAGGAAGGTGAAAAAAAATGCTCCAAGGGAATCGTTAAAACCTACTTGTAGAAATGTCACCGACTGAGGAAAACCACTGGCCTTAGACCACACCAACCTGGGAGAAGTAGCTGAGAAGACTCCAAGCACTTTGAATCTGTCATGCAGGAGCACATGAAAACCAAGTGCAAACTGCAAAAGGAGTGCACAATACCCAAACTACCCACCCACCTGATCAAGATCTGCCTGCCCACCTGTGATAGAGTTTGCTGATTCCAGACAGTATACTAAATCACCTCAAATCATACTTGAGATTGAAGTACTGCCTAAGATATAAGCAAATTCAACATGGCTAGGATCATAGTCTTCCACATAGACAACATCTATTGACAAACAACCCAATAGTTTGAATAGAAGAATAAACAGAATTACAAACCAAGCTTAATCCAACTGGGATTCACAGAATTGAATTTCAAAGCTGTTTTCAAGAAACATTCAGTTACACTATCTCAAGGGAGAAGACCTTAAATGGTGCATTTAACACACCCTAAGGCCGCATTAAGGTCCATTACAAAACTGCTCTCTGAAAAGTTGGGACAAAAACATTCAAGAACAAGATTTTGAAGATTTCACCAATACAAACACAGGAGAGGTTAATGCTTGCTTGTGTAGTTATTAAAACACATCTTTTTCTGTTTATCTTTTCACATCCCAACATTTCTACTAAACTTAAGTAGAATATCCCCCAAGCAATCTAGTTGCATTGTTAAAGCGAAAATGTAAATGGTACAGAGTACACAAAAAGACAAACTTTATTATGGTCCAAAATTCCATCTCGCAAACATGCTGTGACAGGCACAGTAAACACTATTACCAGCAAAAGACAAACTGCTGGAGTAACTCAGCAAGTCAGGCAGCATCAGTAGAGGGAAATGGACAGTCGAGACCTGAAACGTCGACTGTCCATTTCCCTCTACGGATGCTGCCTGACCTGCTGAGCTCCTCCAGCAGTTTGTTTTTCACTCCAGATTCCAGTCTCTTGTGTCTCCAGAATGCTACTACCATTTTGGACTCCACAAAAACAGAACAAACAGCTATGGGCATTGCCTGGATGTTAGCTCGTTAGACATCAGACCACCGACTTGTTTTCTTATAGTACTTTGGAATCTTTAACATCTACCTAAACAGGCAAGACCAGATCACTGTTTAATGGTTCACCCAATGATGAAACTCCACTTGTTCTGCTGAAGGCTCTGGAGTCTGTCTTTGGCTCAGGTGAAAACAATGCCACAAATTCAGTCAATACAATTTGTCTTGTACATATTACACGGCATCTGGAAATTCAAAGGCAACTTTACTCAATGTGCTAATGATGAAAGAGTTTAAAGAATATTCTGATGCTGGCCCATATTCACACAATACACGTGCAGGGAAGAAACAGAATCAGTAAATGGAAGTTTCGCTAGGGAAATAATGAGCTGTAACTAAAGAAAACTGCAATAACTACTGTTATGGTTCCTCATTTCCAATCGTGCCCACAACTCTCAGGTTGCGCCTTAAGCCAGAAATGTTGATTGATCTATTTCCAGCATGTTCAGCTTTTATTTACAAATGACAAAACACAACTTCTGGTTTTACAACCACAAGCATTGCTGGAAAATTATTTCCAGCAATGCAGGAAAAGAAATCCTACCAAATTAATTTGCTTGCTTCTGCTATCACTTTCAGTCAAAAGGTCAGAAGAACTGAAATGCTGCCTGACAACTGCCCCCCACCACTTCACTGCAGGGCTTTGCATTATTGGACGAGAGAACCCTAGTCTCTTTAACTTAATTATCCTACAGTGGAACCTTACACTACTATATTAAAGGTATTTCAATAGCCTTTCCCATCCTGGGGAATTCTGCCAAGAAGAAATGCAGTAACAAGTGAGAATGCAATCATGTCCAAAATTCCATACTCATTGATAAATTGCAAATCATGCAGAGTTGGAGATACTTTTTGTTCTCCTGTGCGTCACAAATTCAACATCTGTAAGTCCCCCAAACACGACGTGAACCCCATCACAAGGATCACTAAAACTGAAGGGCCACCACAAGATCACAAGACAAGGGAGCAGAAGCAGGCCATTCGGCCCATCGAGTCTGCTCTAAGGAAAAGGGAAAAAATGAGAAATGGAGGGGGAGGAAGAAGAAAAAACTATTCTAATCCCAATTTTCGGCCTTATCCCCATATCCCTTGATACCCCGACTATTTAGATATCTATCTAGCTCTTCCTTAAACACCCCCAATGATCTGGCCTCAACTGCTGTACCTGGCAAGGAATTCCACAAACTAACCACCCTCTGGCTAAAGAAATTTCTCCTCATCTCTGTTTTGAAACTGTACCCTCTAATTCTAAGATTGTGCCCTCTAGTCCTGGACTCACCCACCAAGGGAAACAGCACAGCCATATCTACTCTGTCCATTCCTTTCAACATTTTAAATGTCTCTATGAGGTCCCCTCTCATTCTTCTGTACTCCAGTGAGTACAGTCCAAGAGCTGACAAACATTCATCATACGCAAGCCCTTTCATTCCGGGAATCATCCTCGTAAATCTCCCCGAACCCTCTCCAATGTCAGCATATCTTTCCTAAGATATGGGGCCCAGAATTGCACACAGTATTCCAAATGACGCCTCACTAGTGCCCCATAGAGCCTCATCAACTCTTCCTTACTTTTATACACTATACCTCTCGAAATGAATGCCAACATAGCATTTGCTTTCTTTACCACCGATCTGACCTGGTGGTTAACCTTTAAGGTATCCTGCACAAGTACCCCAAAGTCCTTTTGTACTTCCGTACTTTGAATTTTCTCTCCTTCTAGATAATAATCTGCCCATTTATTTCTGTTTCCAAAGTGTACAACTGCACATTTCTCAACATTGAATCTCATCTGCCATTTCCTTGCCCATTCTCCTAAACTGTCTAGGTCTCTCTGCAAACTTCCTGTCTCCTCAATATTCCCTACTCCTCCACCTATCTTGGTATCATCCGCAAACTTAGCCATAAAACCATTTACTCCATCATCCAAATCATTAATGTACAAGGTAAAAAAAAGCGGCCCCAACACCGACCCCTGCAGAACACCACTAGTAACCGGTAGCCAACCAGAACCAGATCCTTTTATTTCCACTCTTTGCTTCCTGCCAACCAGCCAATGCTCCACCTATTCTGTTATCCTACCATGACCTCTCATCTTATTAATCAGTCTCTTATGAGGCACCTTGTCGAAGGCCTTTTGAAAGTCTAAATACACAACATCTACCGCCTCTCCCTTATCCACCCTACCTGTGATTTGTTTCTTCAAAAATCTCCAATAGGTTGGTCAGGCAGGATCTTCCCTTCACAAAACCATGTTGGCTAGGACCTATCTTGCCTTGCACCTCTAGGTATTCTGTAACTCCATCCTTGAGGATCAATTTCAATAACTTTCCCACCACTGACATTAGACTAATAGGTCTGTAATTTCCTTTATGCTGCCTCCCTCCTTTCTTATACAGCAGAACTACATTTGCGAGCCTCCAGTCCTCCGGAACAATGCCGGAATCTATCGATTCCTGGAAAATTATCACCAATGTCTCCGCTATCTCTAAAGCCACCTCTTTCAGAACCCGGGGATGCACTTCATCCGGTCTGGGAGACTTATCAGTCTTTAGCCCATTTAGTTTTCCTAGCACCTTCTCTCTAGTAATCTTAACTGAACTCAGTTCCATTTCGTGAGACACCTGACTAACCGGCACATTGCTGATGTCCTCCACAGTGAAGACCGATGCAAAATACTCATTCAGTTCCTCTGCCATCTCTTTATCGTCCATTATAATATCTCCTGCACCGTTATCGATTGGTCCTATATCAACTCGTGTCTGTCTTCTACTTCTTATATATTTAAAAAAACTCTTAGTATCCTTTCGAATGTTATCCGCCAACTTCCTTTCATAATTCATCTTTTCTTTCCTAACGACCTTCTTAGTTTCTTTCTGCAGGTTTTTAAAAGTTTCCCAGTCTTCTGTTTTCCCACTGATTTTTGCTTCTTTGTACGCCCTCCCTTTTGCTTTTATTTTAGCCTTCACCTCTCTCATTATCCACATTTGTGCCTTTTTTCCATTCAAAACCTTTTTTCTTGGAATATATCTATCCTGCATTTTCCTTATTTCTTGTAGAAATTCCTTCCATTTCTCCCCTGCCGTCCCTCCAGCTAGCTTACTCTTCCAATCAATTTGGGCCAACTCCTCTCTCATACCATTGTAATTTCCTTTGTTCCACTGAAATATCGATACACCAGTTATCAGCTTCTCCTTCTCAAACTTGAAACTGAACTCAATCATATTGTGATCACTAGTTCCCAGTGGTTCCTTTACCTTTAGTTCCCTAATCACCTCCGGTTCATTACACAGTACCCAATCCAAAACAGCCGATCCCCTGGTGGGCTCATCAACAAGTTGCTCCAAAAAACCATCCCGTAGACATTCCACAAACTCACTCTCCTGAGTTCTATTGCCTTGCTGGATTTCCCAGTCCACCTTCATGTTAAAATACCCCATACTTATCTTCACATTGTCACTCTGGCACGCTTTTTCTATGTCAAACTGCAACTTATCGTCCACTTCCTGACTGCTATTTGGGGGCCTATATATAACTGCTACTATTGTCCTTTTACCCTTGCTATTTCTTACCTCCACCCATAAGGATTCCGCCTCTTCTGACCCAATGTCCTTCCTTTCTATTGATTTTATATCACTACTAACCATCATGGCCACACCTCTCCCTCTGCCTACCCGCCTATATCTTCTTACAGAAATATGGCACAGGAAGTCAAGGTAACCTTGCCAATAAGCACAATCCATGAATAAAAATTAGGACTACAACAAGAACTTTAAACGCTTTACCAATTATTACAGAAATAATTATTTATACTTCCTTTGCATAGCACCTCCCCCTCCACAACTTCCCCCTCCATCTGCTCAACTGGCCAAATGAATGGAAAATGAGCAAAGCCAATCAGAACAGTAAAATGGAGAGAGAAACATCCAAAAATATCGAACTTTATATATGAGACAGTTTCTTGGCAGAGCCAGAGATGCATATAAGTTTTAAGTAATCTCAGTGACTAAGCATCCACAGCCTTCCATGCAGTACAGGATTCTAAAGGTACACAGTCTCCATTGAAAACCTCATCTCTGTCCAATAGGGTCAAGCTCTTCTCCTGAAACCAAAATCCCTAACTCTACAATCTTTAGCCAGAAAAATCTGACTTTTAGCTTCTATGTTATTACACCCTCTAAGAATTTTATCACCCTTCATTCTTTTCAACTCTGGACAATATAGATCCAGGAAAGTCCATAAAAACAAGGAACTATAACATATTTGTATCAATGATGACTGGCATTATTCTTCAACTGAAACTAACATGGTGAAACTCAGCTGTACCTATTAAACATTCACATTGTTAACAATGAACTTGCTTATTCTAAAATGTATTCTAAAAGAACCCACCTCACCGTAGATGTGGAAAGTGCAAGTCTCTTCATCCAGTTCAATAGCAGTGACACCTGGCACTTTCCTCGCCTGCTGAATGTTGGCTCCGTGCGTACCAATGGCGAGACCCATGAGGTCTTCTCGTACTATGAACTGTTCGTGGAAGCGTGAAGCCAGCTGCCGAGAACTCTAAAAGAAATTAAAGCATAGCATAGCAGATATAGTATCAATGGAGACAACAACTATATTATCTTATGATGATCTTCTTGGCAAGTTACAAAGGAACACAACTTTTTAACTGAAGTGAGCTGCCATCAGTGGAAGAGAGAATTTGCCTTTTGAATACATTTGCTCCCTACAAATTGCAAGACAAAATAAGCCTTTTCATCCATGAGTTAACTTCAGATAATGTATACATTCCATTAGCAACACTCTCTTAGTGAAGTATTTTGTTGGTCGGGAAACATGATTAATAAAGAAGAAAATATAAGAATAAAGCCAGCCAAAAATATGAAAACAGATAGTGAAAGCTCTTATACAGTGGCATGCAAAAGTTTGGGCACCCCTGGTCAAAATTTCTGTTACTGTGAATAGTGAAGTCAGTAGAAGATGAACTGATCTCCAAAAGTCAAAGTTAAAGATGAAACATTCTTTTCAACATTTTAAGTAAGATTAGGGTATTATCTTTGTTTTGTACAATTTTAGAGTGAAAAAAGGAAAGGAGCACCATGCAAAAGTTTGGGCACCCCAAGAGATTTGAGCTCTCAGATAACTTTTACCAAGGTCTCAGACCTCCATTAGCTTGTTAGGGCTATGGCTTGTTCACAGTCATCGTTAGGAAAGGCCAGGTGATGCAAATTTCAAAGCTTTATAAATACCCTGACTCCTCAAACCTCGTCCCAGCAATCAGCAGCCGTGGGCTCCTCTAAGCAGCTGCCTAGCATTCTGAAAATTAAAATAAATGATGCCTACAAAGCAAGAGAAGGCTATAAGAAGATAGCAAAGCATTTTCAGGTAGCCGTTTCCTCAGTTCATAATGTAATTAAGAAATGGCAGTTAACAGGAACAGTGAAGGTCAAGTTGAGGTCTGGAAGACCAAGAAAACTTTCCGAGAGAACTGCTCGTGGGATTGCTAGAAAGGCAAATCAAAACCCCCATTTGACTGCAAAAGACCTTCAGGAAGATTTAGCAGACTCTGGAGTGATGGTGCACTGTTCTACTATGCAGCGACACCCGCACAAATATGACCTTCATGGAAGAGTCATCAGAAGAAAACCTTTCCTGCGTCCTCACCACAAAATTCGGCATCAGAAGTTTGCAAAGGAACATCTAAACAAGCCTGATGCAATTTGGAAACAAGTCCTCTGGAGTGATGAAGTTAAAATAGAACTTTTTGGCCGTAATGAGCAAAGGTATGTTTGGAGAAAAAAGGGTGCAGAATTTCATGAAAAGAACACTTCTCCAACTGTTAAACACGGGGGTGGATCAATCATGCTTTGGGCTTGTGTTGCAGCCAGTTGCACGGGGAACATTTCACTGGTAGAGGGAAGAATGAATTCAATTAAATACCAGCAAATTCTGGAAGCAAACATCACACCGTCTGTAAAAAGCTGAAGATGAAAAGAGGATGGCTTTTGCAAGGAAGAATGGGCGAAAATCCTCCAAACAAGAATTGAAAGACTCTTAGCTGGCTACAGAAAGCACTTACAAGCTGTGATACTTGCTAAAGGGGGTGTTACTGAGTACTGACCATATAAAATGAGCAATGTCTGATTTCTTTGGGTCGGAGTGCAATAGGGAGCTCGTCCAGTGTGTCCTTATTTACATCATCACCGATGTTTTTTGATTATTGGTTTGTTGTGGTACAGCATGTTTTAACTCACAGGAATGGGCATTTTGTGTATTATCACAATAAAACTACTTTACCCAGAGAGTGGAACTTTTGCTTTGGGCCCTTTTTCTTTTTTGTTATTTTGAAACTGTAAAAGATGGAAATAAAAAAGTAATCTTGCTTAAAATATTAAAGAAATGTGTCATCTTTAACTTTATGCCGTTTGGAAATCAGGTCATCTTTTACTCGCTTAGCTATTCACAATAACAGAAATTTTGACCAGGGCTGCCCAAACTTTTGCATGCCACTGTAGGCATGTGAAGGAGAGTTAATAAAGTGAGTTTGGGGAATTACTAATGGAAAACAAGGAGACGGCAGAGGAATTAAACAGGTATTTTCCTTCAACCTTCACTATAGAACATACAATAGAAATTGAGGTGAAAAGGAGGAAAGGAACTCAGGAAAATTACAAATATCTGGGCAGGGAATGTGAGCAAATTGTTGGAACTGCAGGCTGCCAAGTTTCCAGGCCTTGATGGACTTCATGCTAGGATATTAAAAGTGAATAGTGAGATATATGATGCATTGATTTTAAATTTGCAAAATTCCTTATATTTGGGAAACATTCTATTAGACTGAAAAGTGGCAAATCTAATGCCTTCATTCAAAAAGGGAGATAGAAAGCAAGAAACAACAGGCTAGTTAGCTTAACACCTGCTCAGAGGGAAAATGTTATAAGTTATTATTAGAAAAGTTTGTATTAACGCACATAAAAATTCAAGGTAATCATACTACAAAATCAACATTGCCTTATGAAAAGGAAATCATGCTTATCAATATTTTTGGAGTTCTTTCAAGTATTTTGGCTAAAGGGGAACCAGTGGATGTCCTATACTTAAATTTCCAGAAAGCATTTGATAAAATGCTGCATCAAAGCTTGTTGCAGAAAATAAAAGCTCATGGTGTAGGAGGTAACATACTGGCATGAACGGTTGGCTAACAGGAAACACAGAGTAGGCATAAATGGGTCTTTAACTGGTTGGCAAGATACAATGAGTAGTAATGCCACAAGGCTCATTGCTAGGTCCCAAACTTTTTACAATTTATATGAAGGCACCGAAGGAATGGTTGCTAAATTTACCAATGACACAAAAATAGATAGGAAAGTACATTGAGAAGAGGATATCATACAAATAGATACAGATACTTTGAGTGGGCAATGATAAGGCAAATAGAATAAAACGAAGGAAATTATGAAATCATCCAAAAGATGGCACCACTGCAGTTTTTCTTCCTCCTCGTCTCTGAAGTTGGGCTTGAACCAACCACCTCTGATTTAAGATGCCAGTACACTACCCACTAAACCATAACTTTCTATTTCCTTTTCCCTTGTGCTTATTTAACTTTCCAAACAGATATGTTATTTCATTTGCTGTAACCATTTCAGATGCTAGAGGTCCCACATTCCACTCTCTGGGTAAAGTAGTTTTATTGTGATAATACACAAAATGCCCATTCCTGTGAATTAAAACATGCTGTACCACAACAAACCAATAATCAAAACATCAGTGATGATGTAAATAAAGACACACTGGACGAGCTCCCTATTGCACTCCGACCCGAAGAAATCAGACATTGCTCATTTTATATGGTCAGCTAAAATTACCCTAGAACGACCTGCTTGGTTTGTATCAAGACCTATAAATCCTCTGGTGCTGAATCCATCAAATTTCTCTTGTTGCTCATTTGAACTAAACCATGTGGTATTGAATTTAGGCTATTTTGCTAACCCCTTGCCGAATGTCCTTAGTCAACATCAAGTCACTTGCAAAAGAATTAACTGTGACATCCAAAACAGCTGCTCATTATGCCTTTGCATGCAGGCTTCCTTTCTATAGATGTTGCCTGACCTGCTGAGTTCCTCCAGCACTTTTGTGTAATGCTCCAGATTCCAGCATCTGCATAATCTCTTGTGTCTCAATCTTATGGAGACTCATATTTTCAAGTACCCATCACTTCCACTGTTGAAGCCTAGCTTCAGTAAATCCTTCTCAATTTTTTTTTATATTTGACAAGCCTTCAATACCTCTTAAAAACATCAACCTGATCATAACTAAGATTTTCTACATTGTTCTTCATTCTGTGATCAAGTAATGGCATAATACATATTTGAATCATTTCGAAATCTGGATAAACTGATCAGAAAGTTGCATAATTCAGCATGTCAAGGGTACTGGATTTTAATGTTGAATATCAATGGTCAAATGCAACAGTGAATTCTGGAATGTTAGAGCAATAGTTTATGTCACAATAAATAGGAAATGGGCACCGACCCCAGCAAGACTATAGCACCAATGCTAGCAGAAAGACGATGAAAACTGCATGTTACCAATGAAGTGAATTTAATTATATAAACAGCAGTTGCAACGAGGTCAGCATAATTTGGCTCAGATAAAAATATTTCAACCACAAACTGCCAAACCAGAAGAAACAAAAATAGCTTTCAAATCAACAAGCAAGACTATTGATCGTGCTGGAAATTTAAATGCGGGCATAGAGCAGTCATGAAATCCTGACTCCTGTTTAGCCCAAGATGTGAGAAGTTAACACAGGTCTACATACAATGACTTTGTTAATTGGCTTTCTTCAAATGTTGCAAATTTTCTTATGCTCATTACTGGATAAGGACAAAACTCTACAACATTCTCTTTACTGAAATCATCAGCCATACGATCAGAGCACACAGAACTAATCCTTTTGATTTTCATATGCTATAAGTTTTAGCAATGCATTCTCTCCTAAAAACCCAATAGGACCACCTACATTTCAGGGAATATTAAACCAAACAATAGACACAAACAATCACCACCAGGCACCAACACAGAAGTAGAGTTCCCTAGATGTCCACAATCTAATTAGCCATTAAAAGAGAAACACTTGGGCAACCAAAAACCTAGAACTTCCACAAGTTAAGAGACCAATAACAGCATTCCAAAGCAGTAGTTTATCACAGAATCAGTGGGCTTTCTTGAAACTGAGGGTTGTGGAATAGAAGTCTTGGACACACTGTATTGGAAATGGCACACCAGGTAGTATATCTATATTTACCTTCCAGAATGGTATTTCAGTTGCAAATTCCATGTCATGCAAAAGTTGTGCTGGTCCAAAAATTAGCTGACGTTGAAGTTTTGCTTATTCTAGGACATATTTCCAGTAGTGTTGGCAGGGATCTACATCCAGATCTTGCACAATTTAACACTTGCGTTAGATAGATATTGACTACTAAGTTGCTGACCAACTCCCACCAACAAGTTCACTCTTCCATCTGTGCATTGATGATTCATGCAAAAACCTAAATATCAACTGAAGCTGAGTCCAAGTCACTTACTGCACAAACCCAGTTTATCTTGGATAATCCTGGTCTACACACAAGTCAGGCAACAACACTGTTCAAGGTGCTGCATGCCTTGATGCTTCGGTCAGCAACCTGCAGATTCACAGTTTGATGAGCATGTTTGTACTAGCAATGTTGGTACTGAAAACATTATTCAAAAGGGCACCATCAGACACAGTCCTGTGGTAAGACCCACACTGAGATGATGGGAAGTAAAATTCAGTTCCTAAAATATCAACATCCAGAAGCTTCAAGTCAAAGTGTGGGTCACACCCATCTATGATTAGAACCCTCACTCTTGCCTTCAGTGCTAAGTATGCTTGCTTGGGATGGGAATGTTCTGCCCATTCCAAAAACAAATTAATCTATTGCTGAATGCTAGCTGCAAAATCATCACTGGTTGCCTCAGCACCTCTAAGTATCTAGAAAGCTGTAACCAGCCAAGGAGAATGGAAATGGCATATAAAGGTTACTGGACACCCAATACTTGGTCATACCACAAAAGTACCTCTCATTACTCAAAATCTTCCTCTTAACAACAGGTATCCATTACTACCCCTGCAACGAGTTGTGACAAGCATGACTTGCAGCCTTGACACTAGGATTGACATGGGGATCGAAGCAACAAAGCAGCTTCCAGCAAGAGTTGAGGAGAAATGGAACACCTTGAAACACCCTAAGACTTGAGTCTGTACTCAAGTGTTTCAAAATTTGACATAGTGAAATATGGCTATGCTATAGTAATTAACTATGGTTACAGTGAAGTAGTCCATGCCACTTCCTTCATCAACCCAATGGTCATTAACTATTTGGGATTTTGCTGAGGCCACCTTACTCAGCTTGCAATGTGCCAGTCAGTGGAAACTATGATATCAGAAGGTGGGCACAAGGAGCTGTCATCAACAAAATAGATTGATATGCTGCAATATTTAACTTACTTTCATGCAGGATACAAACTCTATTATTCTAGAAACCATGTAGTTAGGGATATAAAGTTATAAAAGAAGTGAGTTTGCACACACAAGGTAAAAAATTATTTTTAGTGCAGAATCAGTGCAGTCAAGTGGAAATAACAACAGTGCCAAAGCAGGGCACCTCAGAGGAATGATATCAGAACCAATGACATAATGTGACCATGTCAGGCAACAACACTGCTCAAGGTACTGCAGGACGTGATGCTTCAGTCAGCAACCTGCAGGTCCACAGTTTGATGAGCATGATGAGCATGAACATCATTCTAAAGGGCACCATCATACACAGTAGCATGGTAAGAACCAGATAGTTTAGCAGAAGAAGCCACAAAGTTCACCCACAACAATAAATTTGTTCACTTCTGAATACTTGCTCCTTGAAAAGACAGGTTAGAGTAACAATGAATTTGCTTGTTGAATATGGCTACTTATGGGGCAAGCAGCTCAGCTGTGGTGGATAATTTATAACATCTGACAGTTCTACTGAAGTGTCATGGATACAATGTTGCTTATGGATTTACTTCTGTAACAAGATATCAGATCAGATCAGCACTGAGGCTCAGCAATGAAAATTCCTTTTTGTCTGGCACATCATCTTAAAGAATGAGGTCAATCTTCAGAGGACAAGTGCAAGAGAAAACACTGCTTAGTTTGTCGACATTTCTGAATTCTCAGCAGTGACACTGAGGTAGGCCAACAGGGAACCAGTCTAAGTACTGGAAGGTTGTGTTTGAAGTGGATTAAAAGTCTCATTTAATTACTTAATGTCTTCATTCATTTACTCTCATGCGGAAATGTGGCTTAATAACTTTTACCCACATAATTCCAGTTACCCTGACACTGTCAGAAAAAGAATCCTGCAAGGGGAATTTCTCTGCCCAATATTATTTATGCGCGAAGTATCTCAAGTGCATTAGCACAGCAAGCAAAGTCAAGATTAAAATTTAGATGTTATTGGAACTTGTTTTAAGCTACACCAGCAATTCTAATGATGCAGTGCTTCCAAAGTTATCTGGTCTCAAGTACTATTTTGCATAGCTTGGAAACTGAAATGAAGAATCAAAGTTTAGTTCACTTGTACAAATATTAAATGCAACCCAAAAATGATTCAAAAACTACATTTTTTTCTTCTTTAATTATCTGCACATACCACTTGCCTAAACTTTAATACCGTATTACTTCAGGTGGGCAGTTCCTTCAGAAAAAGTAACTACCCTGCTAAATAAACTGTGGAAAATAGGTCTGTGGTTTTGCTCAAGGTGGATTAAAAAAAAACAATTTTCCAGCATTGGGAGCGTCTTCAACAAAATGTGACAGATGCCCTATTTCAAAATTTCTTCAATGGTTCCTAATTGAAACTGGTAGCCATGATGTTCCAATCAAAAGAACTGATGTAGACCTCCCGTTCTCTTATTAAGTGAACAAATACAAAAGGAAAGATTGAAAAGAAATGAAATTTAATTATATGAAAGAACCCCCCAATTCAAAAAAAAATTAATAAACCAAAAAAAACCAAAAACTTAAAAAAAACTGGACTGATATTTCTTCAATTAAAAAGAAAAAAAATTATAATGTCGTCAACTCTGCTCCACTGTATTCAAGGGTTATTGAAAGGGATCTGAAAAAGGTCAGCTTATATCATATGGAAGTATTGAATAAATGGACTCCAAACCTCCTCAAATTTAAGCCAAGGATCAACAGTACCACTCCTAATTTTTTCTAAGTTTAAACAGAGAAAACCACTGAAAAGTGGTGGGAGGTATTGGATCCTTCCATTTGAACAAACTGGATCGCTTGGCCATTAATGTGACAAAGGCGATCATACGACGAGCAGAATGCGGGAGGTCCAGATTACTTTTTTTTAAAAACTCCTTGTGATTATATATATTAACTGTTGTGATTGTTATCCTGATCTCTTTGCAGCATGTGTATAATTACTAATGTTATATATATTAATTTGTACTAATTTGAAAATTAATAAAAAGATTGAAAAAGAAAAGATCTGATGAACACTATGAAAGGTCACCTAAGCATAGAATTGCCATTGGGGGAAGGGCAACACAATACTCAGTATTACACAGTCCAGAAAGTGTCAACACCTTCAGAAAAAGACAAAGGCTGACCAAAGTGTAGGGTATTATATAAAAGCTTCTGCAACATTCGGTGTGTGACTCTGTAGTATTCATCAGCTGCAGAGAATAATTTAAACACAGTTTAGTGCACAGTTTAAAAAAAGGCACCAGCAGTTAAAAAATCATAAGCATTTTGAGTACTAAAAAAAGGAAATAATAAAGTGATTAAAAATACAAATTGTTCCTGAATTAACATACCTTCAGAAAATATCCAAGATTTTTGTGAACATTAGAACAGCTTAAAACTGCCCTTACCAATACAAGCACCATACAAGTTGAAATTTGCCCATCTTCTTTGGTTACTAAAATAAAAAGGTTATTTTATTGACACCAGTGCTGGATTTCAATGGACTGTCAGTGCCATGATTTATAATGCAATTAAAAACTTATTTTGCTAGATTTCTTCTCTCAACTCTAGGTTCATTTATCACTCACACACTTCCAATACTGAGAGTTGGGAGTATAACTCCAGCACAGTTTAGAAATAAGAGACTGAAGAACTCCACTGTCAAAAAGCGATGTGCTGATAGGCAGTTTATAAATGCTCACACCACTAGACTTTTTCACTGCGTACTTGTTTCCTATGTGGCTGTCTTTCACAGTAAGATTTCACTTTGGATTTTGCCTTGCACATTGGATTGTCAAAGAAAGCTACATTTAGAAAAAGCTGAACCATTTGAACATACCTCCAGCTGCTTGCTTGCCTCTTCATTCCTCAACATCAGAGTCAACTTTGTCCGAATGCTTCTGAAATGCATGTCGCTTAGCATGCTCGCTCGCTTTGCTGTCATTTCATTGGTGGACTGGGGTTTTGCAAAAAATGCAATGTTAGGATCAAGTTGCTACAATAAAACTCAACATTTAGGATATTATAAAAGCACCAAGAGGGAAAGTGTCACACATACCAAAACAACTAGTTGATTGCTTTCTGAATCAAAGTACACGCAATAAGCGCCAATAGCCTTTTTAAAATCCTTGTGTGCAGATTCATTGGCACATCTAGAAATACACAATTGGAAATGCTGAAGGACTACAAAATGCATTAAGGATATTTAACCAGTGCAACAGAATCCAGATTTAATAGAATAGTCATGAAACTCTTACATAGTTTGTGATAAATTCAACTTTTACTTACGCACGCCTAAGGTCATCAGGAACGTCAAGTTTTATTTTGTGAAATGTGCTTTTTGTTGCAGGCTTATTAGGGTTGATGGGTCGTAGTCGTTCAACAGTGACTATTTCATTGAATGTTGCATCACAAACAGCATACTCTATAACATAAAACTGAATAATACTTTTCATAAGAAAAAAGATCCTTAAAATTTATACTTTGCTTTCACTACATGTACCAAAAATCACATTTTACAATCACAAACAAAAATTTGATATCAATACTGCAGGTCACAATAGGAAGCTCCTTCCTGCTTGGCAAAAATCACTAGTTTACGTTTCGAATGTACTTAGCAAAATGTTTATCGCCCAACCTAGACCTCCACAGTTCATAAAGGGCTTGACTGGAATTAATCTGGAGCAACATGTTACTTTAGTCACATGTTTACTTCAAGAAGTAAATTTCTATGCAAATTTTAGACACTCCGTAAATTAACTAATCTAAATTCCAATTAAAAATGAGATCGGATTTATTAAACTGTAAGCCTTGGTCATTAAGACTGATAACTGTGTCCTTTTTGCAAATGTGAAAGGATGCTTTTAAATTAATTCCCACTAAATGACCACCATTAATCAGGCTCAATCACTAAAAACACATCCATTTGCACAGTACTTTCTGTTATACACCTATCCACTGCATGGTATGACTAGTGGAAACCTAGACAACATAACTTTAAAGGAAGTGGTTCCCTGTAAAATGATCTTAAGACAACAAACTAACAGTGCAAGGGATCACTTTCTTTCTCACTCTGTAGAATTAATTAGATTTCATTACATGATTCTATGCCAAATGTGTCGGATGAGAACAAGTTTATTTAAAATAGGAACAAGTAACTTAGAACATACATATTTGCAGATAATCTAAGATACAGTATCCTCAAAAAAATGCGACTTTCTTCTTTTTTGGCGTAACTTAAAAAATAAACCACAGGATAAATCAGTAATATTAAAGTATTATCAGCTAAAATGAAACTTGAATTTATAAGCAAAATAGCTTACTTCACCCTTCATCATTCTAACTTTGGCCAACCACCAGCCGCAAGGTTCTTTCTCATTTGCTCGAGAATAGACCTAGGAATATAAAAAAATATATACTACTTTTAGATAGAAAAGTTCAGCAAAGCACAAAGAAGGGTAAAAAAAAGAAAATGACTGATTTATTTTATTTGTTTGTTGTTTCATAGTGAATCAAAATAAAGCACTCAGTAACTGAATGTCTTCAAATGCCCCATCACTTGATTCAATCCACATTCAATGGACACTTACTACCTGCCCCATATATAAAACCTTTGGACATTTTTATTTTACAAGATTTCAAGTAGCCTTAAACAGTGTTGAAAGGTTACCTGTGTCCACAGTTGCTTGTTTATGGTAATTAAGCATAAATCCATTTTTTTGGCCTGTAAGATGATTCTGGAATTTCTAAATGCACAGTTGGATGAAATCACATTCTAGGGATGTGTCCACATCCAGGTATCAAATGGGCAAGGTAGTGTAGTTTAGGTACGGAACTAGTAACTCAACAGGTTACGAACTAATATTGAATGACGATGTGTAACAATTGAAAAAAAGCTAGTTTTTAAAGAAAAGATTTACATGGCCATGGGAAAACAACAGGTTAGTGAGACTAAGCTGGAAAAGGTACAATGTGTCAACTAATCTCCTTCTGTGCTGAGTGAGTCCATGAACTAGCAATGGAAAAATGTCCACAAAAGCCATTTTGTTCTTTTACAAACTCAATGGATTACAAAGTTCTTCAAAGAAAGAGAATGTGCCATTACATGGTACACTGAACTCCAGTTTTTCCACAGACACAGGTATAGCTGATGTGGAAAACTGAAACTTTCAATGGTATAGTAGCAACACTATGCAGGTTAAGGCATTTATCTGCACAGCAGGAGCTTTATACCCTGACCAGCTGACGTTACGTGCAAACTGAAGATGCTGATAAATAAAAGGTCCCCCAGCACTTATAAGTACAAAGAAAGCAAATATCATCTTGTCCAACGTTTGAAAAAAATCAGCAGAATTCTACTCTATTTTCTTCTCTAGGCAATACACAGTTCATTATACAAGGCAATGCAAAGCGATTCATCCTGTTAACAGAAATTTCAAACCATGCACCCCTTCAAGACTGCAACAGAATAGGATACCTTCAGCATATCACCTACTCATTTTCTGCTAAATATTTTAGTCTCTCACTGCCATAAACAAAGTGCTTATAAATCCTTAAAACTGAGAAAGTCAAAGTAACCTCTTCTTAAAGTAAAGAAAACCAGTGACTCAAAAAACCTTCATGCATAAGTAAGATGGCTGACGTCTGCCAGAAAGAAACAGAACTTTTATTCCACTTGTACAAAGACTCAGATATGGTTTGACTTAGGAGTAAGGGATTTGGCTCTCCACCCAGAACTGAACAACTAGTTAGCTGTTACAGCAAGCCAACTTGGGATACATTAGAAAGGAAAACTTCCAAAGGTTATGGAAACAAAATATTCAACATTGATAAAATGACCAATCACATTAAGATAAGTTGAAAGAGAATGTATTCAGGTGGCAGTTCAGTCATTTTCACCCTTTAGTGCAAAAATAAACAAACTGCAAAAAAAACTGAATTAGGTTAGTAGATTCTGTTCCTTCCTAGTGTCTTGCTTCTGGTCTTTCTAATCAATAATCTGAAAATTAAATCCAACAAGTCTTGAAAATTCATTCCCTATACTCCCTTGAAACTCATCGGGGTCCTGCTTCCCACACTCCCTTAAAACTCGTCAGGATGCGGGTCCCCACACTCCTTTGAAACTCAGCTGTACCCCGTTTCCTGCACTCACTTGAAACTCATGGTGGTTCTATTTCCAAGGGTCCCTTGTACTTCACCGGGTTCTCTGTAGCATTTATTACATTACTATGAAACCAAAAATGTGAATTAAATGTGTGTTGGAATATTAATTGGGAATGTTATCCAATAATCCAGAAAATCTGCCAATCGGGCACCAAGTTCCGGAGCTTGCTGGATTAAAGGAGCTTTCCTCTTTATCGGCCATTCACACCTCTAACCTCATCACAGCATTACAGGATTTGATATTCCTCCAAATCCAACCTACAATGCTTCTACACTACAGTCTACAGTGCCTTCAGCTCCCTAGGCCTCAATTTAAGATTCACCTAAAATTTTCTGACTTGGTACGGCACGGTAGTGTAGCAGTTAGCGTAACGCTACTACAGCGCCAGCGACCCAGGTTCAAATCCAGCCACTGCCTGTGAGGAGTTTTTACGTTCTCCCCGTGTCTGCGTGCGTTTCCTCCAGGTGCTCCGGTTTCCTCCCACATTCCAAAGACGTACAGGTTAGGAAGTTGTGGGCATGCTATGTTGGCGCCGGAAACGTGGCGACACTTGCAGGCTGCCCCCAGAACAATCTACGCAAAAAGATGCATTTCACTGTGTGTTTCGATGTACATGTGACTAATAAAGAAATCTTATCTTTGTGTAAGAAGCTCCTAAAATCCCAGTGCTATGAACTAGTCATCTCCGCTAATTTGCAGCTTAATCACCATTTCACTTCCTGAAGCTCTTGTGAAACACACAGAGATGTTTTACTATGTTAAATACATGTTATGAAAGCAGGTTGTTGATCTAACCCACACCTCCGACAAATGACACAAAATTTCTCAAAGAAAAAGAACAAGAGTTGCCCTGACATTTCATAGGCAATGCTTGCCACTACAGTGACTGATCCAGTACAAGAGTTAATTCACAGTTAAGCCATTAGTTTAGTTATTTTAAAAACTGTAACAATACCTTGAGTTTTTATCTTAGGAACACTAAGTTCTTTATTAAAGAAGTTTTTTTTTGAACTACAGAATGTCCGTGACACAGCTCATAAATAAAAGCCAGAAGCACAAGAGCAAAGCTCATCTCTGATAATCCATTACTTCATAAACCGGAAGCCTTCAACTGTTTGGCATCTGGTTTACCAAGTGATTTTGTACTTTCAACTCACCCAGACACTGGTTCTCATGCTCTCTTCCACTTAGTGGGTCTGCAGTTCCCACACTCCCTTCCTTCTCATGGGGTCACCGGTTTCTGTGTTCCCCCAAGTACTCACCAGGGCCCTGGTTCCAGTGCTCACTTTAAACTCACCCGGTTCTGTTAGCCGCCCTCCCTTGGAAATTACCTGGTCTTGTTTATCGCGCTGCCTTGAAACTTACTGGGTTCACTGAAATGTTTCTGTGTAACATCTTTTAAAAAATAAACTAGAATTGTATGGGAGTCAATAGTCTGGAAAATCTGCTGGTCCAGCACAGAATCTACTAACTTTCTGAGTGTGCTAGATTAACAGAGTTTTACTGTAATTTAGAACTGTAACTCTAGGACAGATGGAGACTCAATCATTGAGGATTAATCATGCACAGTGGAGGATGTGAGGTGCCATTTGACATCAATATTTATATTTCTTTTGTGTCTAGCTTTATCAGGATTGAGACAATGTCATATTCTATGTGATGTACTGAACAATGTGCTAGAAGGATAATTTTTCTTCAAAAAGCAAAAAGGCTGCAGATGTTGGAAATCTGTAACCAAAACAGAAAATGCTGAAAATACTCAGTGGGTTGAGCAACATCGGTGCAAAGAGAAAAGGAGGTAATGTTTCAGGTCAATAACCTCTCATCAGATAATTTACCATACCTGATTCTACTCTACATGCAAGTTGATTCAGATTCTAATTACTTGAAACATAAAAGATGTTAAATCAAATCTGAGTGTGATTCAAACTAGCATGTGAAACTAGTTGTTAGCAGAAATCACTATCCCTCGCCAAAACATAGAGGTATGAGATCATAAAAAAGACAGGTATGTGAAATGTATCAAATTTGGAAAATGGAATAAAAAAGTTTAAATAACTAGAACACAAAAAATTAGCTGGAAATTAAAAGTTAATAAAAAAGACAAACAAAAATGTACTCAAGTATTTGTTTTAATTATTTTTTGCTAACACTATGCAAAAACACGCTTTAAAGTTTTCTGTTCCTTCAACATGACACAAAAAATGTTACTAACATGTCAATAACTTTACTAACCAAAATTAATATACATTTTGAAACACTTCACTTTTGTCCTTGTGTTTCTCTTCTCTACCCATTCTCCCAACAAAATATTATTCCCCATTTTAAATGCCTTTTATATTAAACCTCCTGATTTTTCAGTTCCCAACCCACCTTTCCTTATTCACACTGTTCAATATGAGGGTGGGAATATTTAGAGAAAACGTAATGTTTTCAGAGTTGATTTAAAGTAGAAGAACTCTGCTGCTGCAAGAATAAAAGATGTTTGGTAGCCTCTCAAGTTCAGGAGTGGCCAGAAGTGGGATTATTCCAGTGAAGTTCCAAGCATTAAACCACTAGAATCATGCAAAGATCAAAAAAAATCATTCGTTCATCTGTTACAGTTTCAACAGTTTGTTTGTTTCAAATTGTGAGAAAAATTTGTTAATCAGCAGTGAAGCTTTGACTTTAGATTAGTAGCAACAGAAGTGCAAAGGATTTTTTTTTCCCACTAGGCATGCAGATCATTAAAATCTGTTTTAACCTAAGTGGCTACTGAGGCTGAGATTGCATTATATAAAAAAAAACTGGATAGAATATTTAAAAATTGAATAAAGGCCACAGGAAAGGGAGATAATATTGCAATAAGTATCTCCAGTTGCAACATCAGTTAAACAGAAGTACAGACCAAATTATTCCATTTAGTACTGAAATTTCTATCATCCCATGTTATACAGTCATATAGCATAGAAACAGGCCCTTCGGCCCAACTGGTCCTCTGTTCTACAACATTCCCCAGGGCCCTGCCATTCACTGTGAAAATCCTACCCTCATCTGTCTTCCCAAAATGCAACACCTACATTTATCTGAATTAAACTCCATTTGCCATTCCTCGGCCCACTTACCAGCTGATCAAGATCCCTCTAAATCCTGATAACCACCTTCACTGTCAATGACACCACCTATTTTACTGTCATCTCCAAACTGACTAATCATGCCCTGTACATTCTCATCCAAACCATCGATATAGATGACAAATCAATGGGCTCAGCACAGAGCCCTGGGGAACCACCACTAGTCACGGGCCTCCAGTCTGAATAACAACCCTCAACCATTACCCTCTGCTTCCTCCCAGCAAGTCAATTCTGTATCCAGTTAGCTGGCTCTCCCTGGATCCCATGTGATCTAACTTTCCATAGCAGCCTACTATGCAGAACCTTATCAAAAACCTTATAAAAGCTAAGTCCATATAGATTACATCTACCGCCTTGCCCTCATTGAGCTTCTTGGTCACTTCCTCAAAAAACTCAATTAAATTCGTGAGACATGATCTTCTACATATAAAGCCGTGCTGACTATCCCTAATCAACCCGTGTCTTTCCAAATGCTTGTACACCTTATCCCTCAGAATCATTTGGTGTAATTTTCAAGACAAGGCAGAAGATTTATATAAAGTGCAGATGATCTCAATTCTGTAAGGAGAAACTTATTTTTTCTTTAAGCAGTTGGAGATCAATTTGCTTCCAAAATGTTTGTCATGAAGTACAAGTTTAAAATGGCAACTTGTCTTATTAATGTTACATTTTTGACTCTAAGTGAGCAGACCAGAATACTGAAACATAAGGGTGTTCCAAAAGTAATAACAATGAAGTTTTTAATAAAAGATTTACTACAACGCTGGATTAGTGTAAAGTAAGTGCTTGATTAGCATTCATAACCATTAAGTAAACTTCATTGAAAAAAATGCATAAGCTGGAAATCTGTAATAAATACAGAAAATGCCAGAAATAATCAATGGGTCAGTCAGCATCTGTGGAAAGAAAAACAAAATTACCTTTTCAAGTCAATTCCATTTCATTAGAATGAAGTAAGCCTTGTGACTGCACCTTACAATAACTTAGAGTAGCTTCAACACCATACCACACATTATCTTCACAGGTAGTCACATACCTCAACGTCATCACCTTCATTAATATCTTTGTGATAGTCTGCTGGTGGTGGAAATCGTACATCGTGGAAAGGAATCTGTCTTTCAGGTTGCCAGCTGAAACCAGAATTTGAAAAAGCTGATTTAGAGAATTAAACATTGACAAAAGGAAAAGCAAAATGTTGTCCCTTTAAGGACAAACCAGGAAATTATAGGCTGGTGAGCCTTACATCAGTGGTAGGAAAATTATTGAAGATTCGTAGAGAAGGGATTTATCTGCATCTTGAAAAAGCCCAGATATATTAGGGAGTGACAGCATGGCTTTGTGCAGGGTGAAGTTCTGCCTCATGAATTTGTTAGAGTTTTTTTTTGAGGAAGTGATGAAGATGATTGACAAGGGTAGGGCAGTGGATGTTGTCTACATGGACTTGGAGACTCAAGATTCTACAGAGGCTGGAATCTGGCGCAACACACGCAAAAAGTGCTGGAGGAACCCAGCAGGTCAGGCAGCATCTCTGGAGGGAAATAAGCAGTTGACCTTTCAAGTCGAGACCCTTCATCAGGACTGGAAAGGAAGAGGGCAGAAGCCAGCATAAGAAGGTGGGGGGAGGGGGAGGAGCACACACAGGCAGGTGATAGGCGAGTCCAGGTGAGAGGGGAAGGTCAGTGGGTGGGGGAGGGGGGAAATGCAAGAGGGTGAGAGGTAGAGAGGCAAAGGGGTGGACTCACCTATTACCTGCCTGTGTGTGCTCATCCCCCTCCCCCCTTATTCTGACTTCTGCCCTCTTCCTTTCCAGTCCTGATGAAGGGTCTCAACCCAAAACATCGACTGTTTATTTCCCTCCACAGATGCTGCCTGACCTGCTGAGTTCCTCCAGCACTTTTTGTGTGTGTTGCTGTTAGTAAAGCATTTGACAAGGCCCCTCATGGCAGGCTGGTCCAGAAGATTACGTCACATGGGATCCGAGGTGAGTTGGATATAAAATTGGCCTGATTGTAGAAGACGATGATAGTGGTAGAGGGGTGTTTTTCTGACCAGAGGTCTGTGACTAGTGCTGAGGTCTCTGTCGTGTGTAATATACACATATATAATGATCTGGATGAAAATGTAGGTTGTTTGATTAATAAGTTTGCAGATGACACAAATATTGGAGGAGTTGTGGAGAGTGAGGAAAGGTTGTGAAATGATACAGCAGGATATAGAAAAGTTGGAAATTTGGGTGGAGAAATTGCAGATGGGAGTTTAATTCCGACTGTGAGTCTTTTTCTCAGAATGAAAAGATCAATTACTAAAGGGCATAGATTTAAGGTGAGAGGGGGGAAAGTTTAAACAAAGTGTGCAAGGCAAGGTTTGTTTTTGTTTTTACACAGAGTGATAGGTGCCTGGAATCTGCTGCCAGGGGAGGTGGTAGAAGCAGATACACTGGCGACATTTAAGTGGCCATCATATAAGACAAGACACGTGAACAGGCAGGGAGATAGAATTAGCTAGATTGGCATCATGGTTGGCACAGACATGGTGGGCCAAAGGGCCTGTTCCTGCGCTGTGCTGCTCTATGCTCTATCCACAAAAGCAAGTGAGCTTCTTGTTTGAATTTGCTTTCCTGTCAGCAGAATCAGATTTTTAGCCCTGCTGCTTGATTTCCAAATGCACATCAGCATGTTGCTGTTTCTATAACATGCCACATCCAGCCTTTCAGATTGCTGTAATAATTTCTCCAAATGCTACATTTAATCAAAACCCACTAATCCCACTGACATAGAAGCAAGGTGCTCACATTTGTTATTGTTTAAATGCTGTTTTGTAGCAATTTACTTAAGGGCTTCTTGTTGCAGGATGGATACAGAACTCAGTATCATGTTTTCTCTACAAATCCATCAGGCTGCCCTTGCTTTACCCCACGGCTAGACCCTTCAGTTCTTGGTTTCCAAACTAGGACCCAGGCACATGGTCTAACAATTAGAAGTATCCTGCCCTTGGCCTTCCCAGATACAATTCATGCTGCAGATAAACTGCACATGAGAAATGGCAGCAATGCTAAAATCAACAAAGGATGGGTTATTAGCCTAGCTAAGGCAGGTTGAAAAACTGAATTCAGTAATGTTTAGTAAATGACAGCCTGGGAGTTACCAGATGCTCATCAGATTGAGACCTACTACCCTACCTCGCTCTTTCTTTAAAAACAAGAGATTCAGTGGTTATTAGCAAAGCCAACATTTGTTCACCCCAAACTTCCCTATTGAAAGCCACAGGTTTGGACTGTTCAGAGTTGCTTGGTATATCTATCTTATAGGCAATTTTTGTGGGCAGTTGAGAAAGCCACAGTAGTATGGGTCTGGAGTCATACACAGGCCAATATGGGAAAGGTTTCCTTCCCTAAATATAATGACTACAATCCCACACTATTTGGTTGACTTGGAACTGGGGATAAGCAATAATTTTCTTCACTGCATTGTCACTGTCGCTTACATCACAAGATCACTTAAAAAACATCCATATTACATTTATTACTTAGTCTTCTGTTTTACAACTCACATGCTGCATATAGACTGCTCCTTGTTAAATCAGGTGATCACCCTATCTTCGCATCTGATTATAAGACTAACAAACATTTTTATTGGTAGCTTTTTCTTAAAAGAAAGAGTACTTTGTTGAACTCTGTATCAAATTAGAAAAGATACTTCAAGAGAAACTACATTTCATAATGATAACAACTGGCCAATGTTAAATGATTTACATCAGGAGACTAATTTTCTAAAGAAAATTTTCCAGAAATAAAATGACTAAGATTAGAGCCAGCTCCAAAGGCTTTAAATTAACTAATTGTCAGTCAGCTCCTACCCATCAAACAACCTTTAGTTAAGTAGAGGACTTCAAGGTTACACAAGGTTCACATTCAAGACTTTCCACAGGATCCTATGAATAATCCAGCTGCAACACTGAAAAATCCCATAATGTGTTCCTGATCTGTATCAAATCATGCCAACAGTCTCAAAGCAAAAATAACTAGAAACAGAAAATGCTGGAAATATTCTGGCTGTATCCGTGGAGAAAATGAGTTAACACTTCAAGTTGATGACCTTTCATCAAAACACAGCTCTATTTATTTCTGATGACAGTCACTGACCCGAAACGTTCACTGTTTCCCCAAAGATGCATAATGAATTGCTGAGCAACTCCAGCATTTTCTGTTTCCATTCCAAGTTATAATAGGTTTACAATTGGTCGCTAAACTACCCTCCCCCACCAGCCCACCCCTCTGCACCCCAAATCCGTTATGAGAAAAACAAATCTCTTTATTGGTACCAGCAAGAGTAACCAGGGGGTGGAAGTATAAGTGGACACCAGTTAAGAAAAGTAATGGGGTCAGTAGAGAATCAAGTACTGTTGCTAAGCATCGTGATTATGTAGTGAAGATTGATAGTTGGACAAGACACTCAATAGCTGGCAATGCTTCAGGAAAAAAAAGTCCAGGAAACTATCAAATTCATTTTTATCCTGAAAATTACCTTTACTTGTAATCTGAACAAAGAATAAAAATAAAGCAATCAGCAGTTTTCACTTTTACATTTAATCAAAATTTCACATCCCTTCCAAGCAGACGTGATACACAGGAAATGTCTTGGAAGATAAGGACTTACTTGTTCTCAAAAGCCACAGTCAAAGCTTCTTCATGAACATCCTTCACAAATGCCTGTAAGAAATTTAAAAAAAAATTAGCATAAAAAGTTTATGAAATCAATGAAGTTTGTGCACATGTTGATAGGGACTACCATGATTAGTAAGTATTGTTAGTTGATCAAGCACCAACAAAGGCTATTATAAATTTCAGATCGTAGCTTAATGGTGAGTTGATTATATTAAAGATAACCAGGATAAAGGGTGTACAACAGCATATCTATGCACACAAAACCAGCAACACCCATCAGTAGGAAGAAAAAACTTTTTGGTTATTAAAAAGCATACTTCTGCAATCCCACCTAATGAAAAGAGTACCATCAATAGCTTAACGGACCTTCCACAGGAGCCAGCTCACAATTCTCATTCTCAGTTTGCCAACACAAATGCACAACCACGATCAGACATCAATGTAAAGAGCAGTGGTTTCCAAGCATGCAAGGTAAACAAACGTCAGGCGTCATTAAAGCGTCTTGGAGCTTCTACAAATGTAACCACAACCTGGAAGGTCAATGGTATTGAATGTTGCCATCTGCACACTGATTCATATTCCCAAACTTCTCTCACATAAAGTTAGCATTCTGGCAATGCAGAGTTGAGGTTAACTGCCACCTAGATCACTGTCTCAGGACACTGCTGGCCAGTGATAATGTAGTCGAGGATGCAGAGTTCAGTGATAAGGTAAACACAGCAGAAAGAGAGTGCATGGTCTCTAGCACAGGGCGATAGAATGCCTCCCAGGACCTGGCATGAGGCCAACAGAACACAGTCTGGGAGCTGCCGGGAAGCTGCCATTCGCACGCGTGTTTCATTCCTTACACTCTTGCAGAAGACACCTTGGACACCATTACTTGAGATTCACTTCACCCTTCAGGTAAAGTAAGCTTCTGCCTTAACAGTCCATGCCGCGAAGGCATATATACATGAGCTGATTTTCCTCACCTGGGAAGAGGAGAGAAAGCCACCAGCCTCCCCTCCATGTCTTTACCTCTTGCTGTCTTGGTGAAGTAGCCAGCATAATCAAAGACCCCACCCACCCGGGTCATTCTCTCTTCTCACTTCTTCTATCAGGTAGAAGATACAGGAGCCTGAGGGCACGTACCACCAGACAAGGACAGCTTCTACCCCACTGTGATAAGACTATTGAACGGTTCCCTTATACGATGAGATGGACTATGACCTCACGATCTACCTTGTGACCTTGCACCTTATTGCACTGCACTTTCTCTGTAGCTGTGAGTGACACTTTACTCTGTACTGTTATTGCTTTTACCTGTACTACATCAGTGCACTCTGTACTAACTCAATGTAACTGCACTGTGTAATGAATTGACCTGTACGATCGGTATGTAAGACAAGTTTTTCACTGTACCTTGGTACAAGTGACAATAATAAACCAACACCAATGCTGCAATCCATAATTCTTTACAACATAGGAGGAGGCCATTTTGCCCAAGGAATCCATGATAACTCACAGAGCCATTCCATTCCCAAATGATTTTCTCTGCAGCCTACTGTTCCTTCACTCCCATCAACTCTCCTGCAGATTTCACTGCTCTGCATATTAGGGCAATTTACGGTGGCCAATTAACTACCAACCTACATGACTTTGGGAGTTGGGAGTAAACTGGAGCATACAGAACATGCAAACTCCACACAGACAGCACTGGAGGTCAGGTTTGAACACAGGTCGCTGAAGCTGTGAGGCAGCACCTCTACTAGCTGCATGTCACTTGCAGCCCCAATCATAAAGGCTGATTACTGTAATTTCAGGGGTGCTTCCCTGCTGAATGCCACAGTGATATCACTGCAAGATTCACCCCCAACTACCTCCTCCTAGAGTTACAAAGTATGCCTTGTTCATCAACAGAGACAAGAAAATGATCTTGACTGCATGATAAACCCAAGAAAACGATCGGGATCAGTATCGTGGTCTTTGCTGATCACACAAGAGCCTTTGACACCATCAACTAAGTGGGCAGCACAATGGGGCAACAGATGCTGTTGATACCATACAGATTTGATCCTGACCTCAGGTGCTGTCTGTGTGGAGTTTACTTGTTCCTCCTATGATGGTGTGGTTTGCCCCAGGGTGCTCCAGTTCCCACCCATCCCTATCCCCACATCCCAAAGGGAGGTTAACTGGCTACAGTAAATTCCTCAAATATCAGTAGTTGGCCGGAGTTGATGAGACTGATGGATTGCTCTGAGAACCATCAGAGACTGGAAGTGTCTCCTCCTATGCTGTAAGAAAACATGAGGCTAAGAGAATTGACTACGGTGAACCCTTGCATTTGCCTGTGATCAGAAATTCGTAACTGTTCTATGATTGGCTATATGATAACTTGCAAGCCACAATCCTAACTCACTGGTCCACCACAGACCTCATTTACAGTGCAGTCTGTGGCAACATACCAGCCATCTTCATGATATTCCGTAATGCATTACTGCACTTCATTTAAATAAACTTCCTGCTGGAGTGGGGCTATGCTACAGGATGAGCAGGAAACTACTCAACTTTTGTCAGCCTCCACTCCAGACCCAAGGTCAGCCCGATGTAAATCACAGCTCGCAGATGATGCCGGCGCATGTGGACCCTCCAAAGGCCGAGCTCCAGGTCACCGTTGATTGCTTCACTGAAGCACATGAGAAGAAGTGGCCTTTCACTGAACATCCAGAAAACAAAAGCTCTCTACTAATCTGCATATCTAGAAAATACTGTCAAGACCATGACATGAACCTAGAAAACATCCATCATTTTCCATACCTTCGTAGCCAGCTCTCAGGCAAAATGACAAAATTAATGGCTGTCTCCAGTGTGCTAGCACAGCTTTTGTCCAACTGAGAAAAACTGTTCAAATATCAAGACCTCAAACATGGACCAAGCTGACATCCTCCCAAGCAGCAGTGAATCCCCTCATATACATCAGAAATGTTGACTACCAATGGTGGGTGCTTCAAAATACTGGAGGTGTACCAGCAATGCTGTCTTCTCAAAGTCCTTCAAATCCATTGGGAGGATGTGCAAACCCATGTCAGTGTCCTCTTCTGTGCTATTATACACCCAGCATCAAAGCTCTGATCACACTCAATCAAACCTGGTGGGCATGCCACATGCCTGACAATAGATTCAAGAAACAAGTGCATACTCCCATTTTAGGACAATAGGGAAAATGCTTCAGGGATGCTCCCAAAGTCTTCTTGACAAAAGTGCAATGCCATCACCATATTGTAGTAATCCCCGGCCCAAGACCACCCAAAATAGAGCAGCAGCATCTGGGAAGGCAGTGAACATCACAGCTTTCTACAATGAGATAATATGGAGGAACAGGGCAAATAGCACAATGTGTGAAACAACACACCCACCCCTATCAAGCACCTGTGGCAAAGTCTACAGGTCGCACATGATCTCAGAATCCACATACGAATTGGAAACAAGTCATCATCAATCCCAAAAGCCTGCCTCAAAAGGAAGATGATGCCGAACATAACATTGTCTCTTGTCTAAAATTGTAATGGAGAACTATCCAATTTACACAAGACAGGGCAGCATGGGTATGCTGAATGTTAGGGTTGAGAATAAAACATAAATAGCTTTTGTGGGGCAGGTGAACATGACAAAAAAAACTTGAAGATGGATTGTAGGATCAAGGCAGAACAGTAGACATGGTTTATATGGATCTTACTAAGGCTTTTGACAAGGTCCTGTATGGCACGCTGGTCCAGAAAGTTAAGGCACAAGTGATCTAGGCATTTTAGCAAACTGGATCCAGCATTAGCTGGGTGAAAGGAGGCAGAGAGTAAGTGGTGTCCTGCAGGGATTGATGCTGAGACCTTTGTTGTTTGTAGTATATATAAATTACTTGGATGAAGATAAGATATCTTTATTACTCACATCTACATCAAAACACACAGTGAAATGCATCTTTTGCATGGAGTGTTCTGGGGGCAGCCGCAACTGTCACCACGTTTCTGGTGCCAACATAGCATGCCCACAACTTCCTAACCTGTACGTCTTTGGAATGTGAGGGGAAACCGGAGCACCCAGAGGAAACGCACGCAGACATGGGGAGAACGTACAAACTCCTTACGGGCAGTGGCTGGATTTGAACCCGGGTCGCTGGCGCTATAAAGCGTTAAGTTAACCGCTACACTACCGCGCCTGATGATTAGTAAATTTGCGGATGACACGAAAATTTGTGGAGTTGCAGAGAGCAAAATTGGTTGTCCAACAATATAGTGGGCAGATAGTGGGTACATTGGTAGATGGAAGTTAATCAAGAAAGTGTGAGGTAACGCACTTTGGGAAGTCAAATTCTAGTAGGGCATATATAAGTAAATGGTAAGGAACTGAGGAGCATTGATGTACAGAGACCTTGGGTTGCAAGTGAAAAAGACATTTGGTTTGCTTGCTTTCATAGGCTGAAGCACTGAGTATAAGAATTGGGATGTCATATTGCAATTGCATAAAATGTTGGTTAGACCACACTTAGAGTATTGTGTATAGTTCTGGTCACCATACTACAGGAAGGATACAGTAGCAACAGAGAGAGTGCAGAAGCAATTCACCAGGATATTGTCTCGAATGGAGGGCTGTCATTTAAAAGGAGAGATTGCATGAACTGTGTTTATTCTTGCTGGAACATAGAGGCTAAGGGGTGAATTTATAGAGGTTCACAAAATTATGAGGGGCATAGATAGGATAGGTAGAATCTTTTGCCAGGGCAAGGGGGTTTAGAATTAGAGAGTGTGGGTTTAAGGTGAGAAGGGAAAAATTTAAAGGAAATCTGAGGGACAGATTTTTCCACAGAGAGTGGTGAATATCTGCAATGAGCTGCTAGAGGAAGTAGTGGACCCAGTTAGAATTACAAAGTTTAAAAGGTGTGTACACACACAGGTTTATGGATAGGAAAGGCATAGAGGGATATGGGCCTAATGCAGGCAAATGGGATTAGTGTAAATAGGCATCACAGTCAGGATGAGGTGGGCATCTTTCTGTGCTGTACGCTTCTATGATTCTATCCATGATTTGATGAATCTATGCAAATATAAGCTCAGGCTAACATGTCTTCAAATTAGTTTGAGAAAACAGGCAAGACAGTTTACACATACAAATAGCAAAAGTTAAATAAATAGCCATCCTTGCAAAACCTCAAGTGGATTTTAAAGTACAATTTATTGTATTTGATTTAGAAAAAAACACTACAAATCTTTGACTATAAAGTCTTTAAAATTTCACCAACAGTAAAAAGATTGGATGGAAGATACTCCAAAGTCTACTTATTCCCTAAAGCTGACTCTGCCAAATTAAGGAAACAAGGCAGAATAATTTGATATTTGGCGAAAAAAATACTTGAAAGTATGATTTTATATCACTAACACTTAATCAAGCATTTGATAATCCAAACTTGGGCCAGGATGTAATACTCAGCAAAGCCATGTTCTGAACAAACTAATTATGTTGATTACCAAGCTGCCAAATAAATATACTTTCCAAGAATTGTAGCAAAGATGGCAGAAGGGTCTTGTAGAACAATATTATTATTTGTTCTTCCAGTGAAGCTACTGAAATGTAGGCAAAAACCCATCAGAGAAGGAAATTTTTTATCCTTAGTCAATCTGGCCAATTTGTTATCTAGAACTACCAGTGTGGTTGACTTTTCAGTGCTTCCTCACTTCAGGCGCAAGCGGGGTGGGTATGGTTGGCGGGGACAATAAATGGCGGCACTGCCAGCAACATACACATCTTATAAACAAATAAAGTATCAGCGCTGTAGTAATTGTATCTAAATTCTTGTTTTAACAGTACAGGTGACTCCCACTTTATGGGGGGGTTTGCATTCCTAGAAAACTGTCTGTATCATGACTTTCTGCAGTGCGAAGCCACATCATCTACATATGTGTCAAGAAATGCAAGTTGAAAAAAATTTGTAGTTATTGACTTTTCTATCAAACATAATTCCTTGAGTACAAATTTTATTCTGTATCTCTGGTTTCTGGGCAGTGATTTGTGAATTCTGTAAAGGCAAATTTCCGTTAACCGAGCAGGTGTAAGACAGTGATTGCCTGTATTTAAGTGAATACACACCCAACTATCACCTGGTAATCTGCCATCAGAGGGGAAAAAGAAATCAGAATAAGGAAGCACTGTCATCCATATCAAAGGGGGAACAAAATGGACTGAGCCTTACATGGTAATGCATCATAGTGATATGTCTGTATTTTCACGTCAGGTTTACTTGAACTGACATCCCAGGCTGGATTGTGTCAGGAGAAGACATTGAACTTTATAGTGTCGATGCCACTGATTACAGCATTTTGACATTAATAACCTCAGTTGCACATTAACTAAAGCAGAGGCATTCCTAATAAAATATTAGGAGCATAGCAGTTAGTGCGATGCTATTACAGCACCAACGATCGGGGTTCGATTCCCGTCGTTGTCTGTAAGGAGTTTGTACATTCTCCCGTGTCTATGTGGGTTTCCTCCAGGTGCTCCGGTTTCCTCCCACATTGCAAAAGACGTACGGGTAGGTTAATTTGGGTTTAAAATGGGCAGTGCGGACTCGTTGGGCCAGAAGGGCCTGTTACCACGCAATAAATAAAATTTAAAATTTTAAAAAATATATACTTTGTATATCTGACAAATAATTGTTGGAAATATATTAAAGAATAAACCCTGCATTAGATGCAGAAAATTGTAATAGCATGCAACCATCAGAGCCAGCCATCTGTCTACTATCATAAGCAAATGTTTGTCATTAGTACATATTTTTTCTACATCTGTGCCATTTTCCCCAGTACAAACCTAACAATCATAATATTAAAATAGGCAGCAAAGAGAATTGTCAACTTACAGGTTTGCTGGACAATAGAACATAGAAAACCTACAGCACAATTCAGACCCTTCGGCCCAAGTCCCTACCTTAGAAATTACCAGGCTTACCTATAGCCCTCTATTTTTGTAAGCTCCATGTACCTATCCAAAAGTCTCTGAAAAGACCCTATTGTATCTACCTCCACCACCACTGCCGGCAGCCCATTCCATGCATTGACCACTCTGAGTAAAAAAACTTACCCCTGACATCTCCTCTGTATCTACTCCCCAGCACCTTAAACCTGTGTCCTCTTGTGGCAACCATTTCAGCCCTGGGGAAAAGCCTAATACTAATAAGTTATTTGGCCAATTTTAATTCATCCAGAAAATCAAGCAATGCCCTCAATAAAGAGCAAATTGTTTGACTTTTAAAATAATTCCAGCTAGATTTTCATTGTCCTGAAACAGAGAAACAGGCCCTTCAGCCCACCATGTCCATGCCAACCTTCAAGTACCTATCGACACTAATCCCATTTACCAGATCTTGAACCATAACCTTCTAAACCTTGGCAATTCAAGTGCTCATCCAGATACTTTTTAAAATGTTGTAACTGTATCTGCCTCCACCACTTCCTCAGGCAGTGCATTCCAGATGGCAACCACCATCTTCGATTTTCATCCCCACTATTCCACCCAGGAACCCACGCTACATTTATTGCTAATTTCCCTTTTTTTTCTTTTTAATTCATTCGATCCAGTAGTATTTTGTCAAACTGTTACAATTTTAGCTTATATCAGATTTTACTTTTGCACATCTTTAACTATCTTGCTACAATCTTCAAAAACACTTAGGTACTTTCTCTGCAGAGCCAAGTCCAATTTCTCCCCCTTCCTCAATATTCAGATCTCTAGCACTGGGGATTAGCCTCGTGTGCCAGAATATCTTGCTTGTCTTTCACTAAAACAGGGGACTAATAAAACTTTCTTTTAACTTGCACTTGTTTTGGCTCTGTGGTTCCACATACATTGACTTTACGATTGCTTCCTTGCAGAGGCAGACACCTCTCTCAAACTCATTGAAACTTTTAAGTCTCCTTCAATTCTATTTTAGGGAAATCAACAGTAAAATTAAGCTAGGTACTGTAGTAAAGCTAAAATATTTCTCAAGTGTCATCATTTTGAAAAGACATCATGAAGTTGGACATCTGGTGTTAAACCTACTACAATCTCATTTTTCTGATTGCCCACAATGCAATTTCTCAAAAATTCAACTAGCCTGCAAGACCATAATTCAACTCAGACAATAAATGAACCCAATGTTGCAAATGGGCCTCTTTCACACCGAGTGAAGAACAAGAAGTGATACCAGGACAATTTTCTTTCTAGACAGCAGATTGTTGTCATCTGGAATGCAATGCCCCAGAGGATGGTGGAAGCAGATTCTATAATAACTTTCCAAAGGGAATTGGATAAATAGTCAAGGAGTTAAAAAAAAATGCTCAGTAGTAAAGAAAAATAAATAAGCAGGAAGGTGGGTCTAGTTGGGTTGCTCTACTAGAAAGCTGGCACAGGCATGATGGATTAAATGCCCTCCTGTGCTGCAAAATTCCTTGAAGTATTGAACAATGACATCAGGAGCCAGAAGCAAATGAGCATCCAAAAATCAAAAGGTGCAGCGATTTCATTTTTAAAAGTCAAGTGCCTCAGAAGAAATTTCATCAGCAAAAAGTAGATTTTGCCCAATAGCTGATAAATTTGTCTGAAAATGGTTCCAAATATTTCCTCCAATGAAAAGCTACAAATTAACGGAAAACAAAGATAAATACTAAAGGGAAGAAACACCCCAGATATCTAGATACTTCTGTGTTTTCTTTCATTCTATATTGCACATTTTTCTTTTATCAAAGTTCCAACGAAGTATCCAATTCTATTCGGTGTTCTGTTTTTCTGTTAACTCAGAGCTCCTTTTCCATGAAAATTCCGAACACTACCATTTCTTTTCATTCAGTACTGAACTGATCACCCATTGCTCCAACAGCTTTGCATTTCCTCTGTTATTGGCTCTAATTTTAAAGTGCATTTCATTTGTTTGGTATTAGTAATTTTATGTTTATTCCAATGTATACAGTAGATCATGCAATCATTTCCACATGCAATATTTTTATGGAAGCTAAAAGAAACTTGCATTAACATGATGTCTTTCAGTCCTAAAATATCTCACAACACTTCACAGCCAATGAATTACTTTCAAAGGTTAGCCACTACTGTTTTGCAGCCGAGTGTGGCAAGCAATTTGCACACAGCAAGGTCCCACAAACAGTAAGGGAGATAAAGACATTAACCTGTTTTGCTCACGTTGGTTGAGAACCGAATATTGTTCAAGGTACGAGAAGAATTCCCTGTTCTTCGAACAATGCAATGGGGACTTTTACAGCAATCTGAACAGATAGACAGGTTTTGATTTAACACTGCATCCAAAAAGAAGAGGAGCATCTCCAGCAATGTGGCACTGTCAATACTATACTCAAGAGTTAGCCTACGAAGAACAACTTTCATTTATAACATAGGTAAAAATGACCGATGGTGCTTAGTACGAGTTAACAAAAATTGAAGCTGGTCCAAAGAAAAGTCAGGCTAGATAACCAAAAGCTCAAGGAACAACAGGTTAAGGAGTGTCTGGAGAGAGAAGTAAAAAACAAGGAACAACATTTAGAAAGTAATTTCCAGAGCTTATAGTCTTGACAGCTTAAGATAAAAGACAAAGATGGAATGATTAAATTTGACCAGGAATAAAGTTCAGAAACCTCAAGAGGGCACAGGGCTGGAAATTAGTGACAGGAACGAGCAAGCTCATGGAAGAACATGATAATATGAATTCAGAAAGCTTAAATGTCATAGAGTGAGGTGTGGATTCACAAGAATTGGGAGGACATAAATTATGTCAAAGGAACGCTGCTTTAGGATTCAATCTGATTAGTTTACATTTTGGAATACATTCCCAACATCTGCCATTTTCCACAATCTTATATAATTTGCCAGGGAATTATAATGCCAAAAAAGAACCCATATTCAGATTTCAAAACACTACAAAGTACAATGCAAACTGCTGCACAACTTCAAATTTTCTGTTTTGTATCTACACAAGGAATGAAGCAGTCACTAGCACCATGATTTAGGAGTCAGAAACTGTTACCAACCATCTACTTTGTAAAATAATGAAAAAGTTTTCAGGAAGTTACTAATGACATTTAAGAAGTATTGAGCTGAGCCCTTGAATTACCAAGGCAAGTAGGGCTACAGGTCAAGTACTGGTGAATGGGATTCGTATTAGTGGGTGTTTGTTGATCAGCAAGGACACGGTGGAGCAAAGGGCCTGTGTCTATGGTGTATAACTACGACTCATCTTATAACTCAGTATTTTTGTAATTAAAGGAAAAAAAGTAATGCGCTCCTTTGCGCCATAACAGTAAAGAGAATCCAAAACAAATGTTCATTTACAGTAGACTTGAGACACTCCACATTGCTATCAGGGATAAGATAGAGAATTAAAACTACAAGTCAATTCCACTGACACCATTTGGGCCCCATTACAATTCATTAAAACATGTTGATCAAAATATAAACTGCACTTCTATTTGAACAATCTCAGTCTGGGACAGAGGCTAAGTCAACGTTAACAATCCAAGAATCAGTTTCCATAAATACTATAAACACACTAAACTCTAAACCTTGCATAAGCAGCAGATCCCTCCACCCCCCAAAGCAAATATCTATTTACGGATAAGCATCCACGTGCACAAAAGACACTTAAAATTGTAGCATAAACAAAGTGTCATCAAAATTGTTCACTTGGGTCATGGAGGTAGAAAAGGGGCTGGAAAGGAATCCTTTATTCCCCTGATGAAAGGTGATCAACCTGAGACAACCTCTGTTTCTCCCCCCAGAAATGCTGCTAAATTTGCCAAGTATTTCCAGTACGCTGTTTTATTTTAGATTTCCAGCATCTGCAGTACTTTACTTTCTAATCTTAAATTCGTGCTCCTGAGATTTTGATCTCTCTGATATTTTGGGTGGGGGGGGGGGGGGGAAGAGGAAGAAACCATCCTGTTCACAACATTTAATCCCTTAATACATTATATACACCCCTCTTAAAAATCTCCTCAACATCTGTTCAAAGTAAACAACTCCAGTCTGTCAGGCCAATATTTCCTCATTGCTGAACTTCGAACACAGAAAAGGCAGGGAGGGAAAAATGACTTTAAGAAACCATCCTGTTCACAACATTTAATCCCTTAATACATTATATACACCCCTCTTAAAAATCTCCTCAACATCTGTTCAAAGTAAGCAACTCCAGTCTGTCAGGCCAATATTTCCTCATTGCTGAACTTCGAACACAGAAAAGGCAGGGAGGGAAAAATGACTTTGGTCAGAATATCATTTTACCTGATCTAAGACTACAACACCTTGAAAACTTGGCCATGATTAACGTACAGTGTAATCTGCGGCAGGGTGGAAAGGCAAGGCTGGGAGGTCAACAGTGCAAAAGCATGAGGCTCTTTTCACAGGCGGTGTAAAACTGCACACAGTCACATCCGACCAGAAGCAATTCACTGGATGGCTGTGTCTGCACCCAGTCTCCATCCAGATGAAAAGATGCTGAGTATTTCCTCAGCATGGTTTTATTTCTCTTCCCTCTCAGGTGAGCGTCTCCCCGACACACACACACACAATGAGGAGAAGGCGCCTGGGAACAGAGTGTAAACACAAAGGGGACTGGGTCTTGGTCAGCAGCCAAGGTCCCGAGGGGAGCCAGACGAGGGAGGGTGAGTGGTCTGCCAGACGTTGCCGGCCAGGGGATGGGGTGGGCGTGGGGTCTCCGGCACCCAGGGCAGGTGATGGGTGAGGGGGGGGGGGGGGAGGGGGGGGAGAAACAGGAGGAGCCGAGGCCCCGGGCCCGACCGCCCACAGACACACACACCGCTCGGAGCTGAGGGAGGGGAGGGAAGGAAGGGGGATGTTTGAGGGACGGGCGGGGGTGGGGGGTTGTAGGGGAGGGAGGGGACGCGGGAAGCAGCCGCGGCCGCCGCCGCTCACCTTGTAAAACGCTCCGTTGGAGCCGCGCACCTCCACCATTAAATCCTCCATCTTGGCCGTGCCAGGTGCACTCTGGGCCCGGGCGCGCTCCCGCCTCCGCGTCCGCGTCCACCCCCCCCCCCCGGTCTCTCTCGCGCGCGCGCACGCACGGCCGTTGGTTCGTCGGACGCCGGCTCCCCCCTCGTACGCGCGGCGCGCACGTAATACGTACGCGCGGCGCGCACGGCGACCGTTGGTTCGTCGGACGCCTTGGCTCCCGCCCGTGTTCGCGAGTTATTTTAAAATCAAGGTTGTTTTCTTTTTTTTCCCCCCCCAGATATAGATTTTTTTTTCTTCTTGTTTCTTCCCCCGCTCGGTGCGACGTTTTAACCCGGTCCCGCCTTCCACCGGACGGAAAAGAAAAATTAATCCGTTCCAACCGCACGCGTTCGCGGGGGGGTGTATAGACGTTGGGGCGGGATTTAGCGTTTAGAGAGGGATTGATCGGAGGGCAAGCCAATAGCGAGAGGCGATGGCCTGCCTGTCATCCGGGCAGACCAATCACAGTGCAGCGGGTGGGCACGACTTGATGCACCGCCACGGGTTGGTGGGCTGGCCGGTTGCCATGGCCACGGGGCGGGGCTACCCCCCCCAACCTCCCTCTCCGCTTACTGCTGCAGGCTGGGCTCCCGCTCTTGTTCCCGCTCAGTCTGCAGTGAGGAGGGATGGGTTCGAATCCGCTGTAGGGACGTGAGTTGGGGAATTTATACGGAGGTTGCAATATAATATATATTACTATATTTTGCATTCTGTTATTGCATTTTCCTTGTACTACCTTGATGTGATGAAATGATCTGTATGGATGCCATGCGAAAACAAGATTTTCACTGTACCTCGGTACATGTGACAATAATAAATTAATTTGAGATAACATCTTCAAGCCCGTACCTGCCCTGTCCACTGTGGCTCACCCTCTGACCCTGGGTCACGTTTCATTCTCATGCGTGTCTCAAATTAGTTGAAACCCATAAATACTCCATTCTTTTTCTTCTTTTAAAGTAGTGCATTTTATCTGCATATTTGAAAATAATCCAAGAGATGGGAGCAATTGCACCTTTATGCACTTTATTTGAGTTGAACTTTGGACCTTGTTTTCATGCCCTCATGAAGACCTCTCATCTCCCTCTCTGGATTATTCCCCCCCTGACTTTGTCTCAGCCTTCCTACTGCTGAGGTCCTCATCCATGTCTTTGTTACTGCCATTCTTGGATTACAATGCTAGCCAGGCTGCTATGGTTTGAAAATTGAGGTTATTCCTAACATGAAACATGTCCCCTTCATCCATCAACCCCATTCCTTTTGACCTGATTTCACTTCTGGTTCAGTAACATTTGTTTGCGAGATCAATGTGATGAAAGAACTAAACATTAATTCTGATTCTTCTCTCCACAGATACATCCTGAACTGTTGAGTATTCCAGCATTTTCTGTTTTCATTTTTGATTTCCAACATTTCAGATTCATCTCTGGACAGAGAAACAATTGTTGTTTCAAGTCCAGATTTTTCATCAGACCTTTCAGATCTCCAACATCTGCAGATTTTTGATGCATAGGAATTGTTCTTGTACCTCTGTTTAAAAAGAATTCTGAATCATGTTTTTGGATTGCTCCAGGGCCCTCCCTGTGTCGATACAGGCTATCCCCGGCTTATGAATGCCTGACTTATGGACACCCCTACTACATATGAGTGAGCCACCATAATATTAATAAATTCAAATGTCTTATATATGTACATACGTTCGTTTCTACAAATGGCAGAACTAGTTTCTTATTTCTCTCCACTTTTAGTAAGTGTTCTTTCTTATGTATTGATGCCACTCATTACAAAACTGTCGTGGTGTGGTTACCATATCGAGTGATTTCTGTGTATTTTCCATCTGGCGGACAAAATCGGCTTATGGGCGTCTGTAAAAATGGAACCTATTTGTTAGTCTGTATCTGTAAATGGAACTCTGCGGATCAGGCAGCATCTTTGGAGGGAAATGAACAGTCGGCGTTTCCGGCCAAGACCCTTCATCAGGACTCATGAATGAAGGGTCCTGTGAAAGTCCTGATGAATGAAGGGTCCTGTGAGGGTCCTAATGAAGGGTCTTGACCTGAAACATTGTCCATTTCCCTCCATAGATGTGCCTTACCTTCTGAGTTCCTTCAGCAGTTTGTGTGTATTGCTCCAGATTTCCAGCATCTGCAGTCTCTCTTGTGTCTGTATCTGAAAATATCCAGTCTGGAATTCCCTCCCTGAAACTCTCTGATCCTCAACCTCTTCTTTTTCCTTCCTTCTGCTATTTCTTAAAATCCATCTTTTTTTGACCAACTTTTGGTTATCCATCTGAATATTTCCTTATGTAGCTTGTTGCCAATTTTTATTTGATAATATGTCTGAAGATACCACACAAAAAGGTGACTGCACAAGATAAGGGCACTTGGGATGGATACGGGAATGGCTAACTTAAAGAGAAATTAGTCAGTTTTGGAGACACAAGACTGCAGATTCCGGAATCTGGAGCAATAAACCAAACTGCTGGAAGAACTCAGCGAGTTGAGCAGCATCTGTGGTGTGGGGGGAAGGGAGTTATCTGTCCTGATGCAGGGTCTCAACCTGAAATACGACAATTCCTTTCCCCCCATAAATGGCTCTCGACCCACTGAGTTACTCCAGCAGTTTCTTTCTTATTTGGATTGGCAATCATTAAGTATTGGGGTGTGTAGGGATCTTTGCTAGAGTCTGAACTGTTTTTAAAATATGATTCCTTGGATGAAGGGACTGAATGCACTGGAGCCAAGTTTTCTGAAGATGCAAAGATCGGTGGGTTAGTAACTTGTGTTAGTAAGAGCATGCAAAGGGAAAACACTGTTAATCTAACACACTTGGGACCTTCGTGGTGCTGGACAAACAGATTTCCCATTCTGTTGGAAGCTATTCCCTATCAATACAACAACATACATTTAATTCACTGTCATTTTTGTGTGCGTCTGGTAAGCATAAAGGGAGTGCTGGAAACGGGGCCCGGGTAAGTTTCAAAGAAATGTGGGGAAAACAACCAGATGAGTTTCAAGGGAGAGTGGGAAACCCAACCAGTGAGTTTCAACGAAGCATGGGAACTGGACCTCGGTGTGTTGGAAGGGGGCATGGATCCAGGGCTCCCTGTATATGAAATGGAGTGTGGGAACTGAGTCCTAATGTGTTAAAGAGAGCGAAGGAACCAGATGTTGAACCTTTGGGATTTTGGATAGAGGATTATTGGATCTTTACTGTGGAAAGATTAAGTGAATGGGAAGGAAGTTGGCAGATAATGTGGGAAAATGCAAGGTTATTCACTTCGGAAGGAAGGATTAAAAAGCGAACTATTATTTAAGTGGAGTGAGACTATAAATTGTTTCAGTACAGAGATAGTCCAAAAGCATGAAACCCAAAGTTTGCTTGCAGAAGTGGCAAGAAATGACATTGGCTTATGGAATATTGGCCTTTATGCAAGGGATAAGGCGTATAAACGTGAGGAAATTCTGATGCAACTTTACAAATGAGACCACACTTGGGGTATTGCGTGCAATTCTAGTCTTCATTTTAAAGGAAGGATGCATTTGCATAGCGGGTAATGCAGAGAAGGTTTACTGGATTAATTCCTGGGATGACGTGATTGACCAATGCAGAAAAGTTGAGTGGAAATGAGAAGATATCGAACTGAAATGCATAAGATACTGAAGGGGATTGATGGGGTGGATGCTGAAAGGATTTTTTTCTCAGTTGGGTACCCAGAACGGGGGCATAAGAAGTCCATCATCAAAGATCCCCACCATCGAGGCCATGCCACCTTTTCGCAGCTACCATCAGGCAGAAGGTACAGAAGCCTGAAGTCCCACACCACCAGGTTCAGGAACAGCTACTTCCCTTCAACAATTTGGTCCTTGAACCAACAGGCAAAACCCTAATCACTACACTTTAGCAACACTATGACCACTTTGCACTAAAATGGACATTTATTTTGTTCTAATTGTGTTCTTTCTTGTAAAAATTGCAAATAATTTATGTTTAATTTATGTTTTTTTAATGAATGCTGCTTATATGATGCTATGTGCCTGTGATGCTGCTGCAAGTAAGCTTTTCATTGCACCTGTGCACACGTGGACTTGTGCAAATGGCAATAAATTTGACTTTGAGTCACCCATTTCAGATAATGAGGAGACATTTCTTCTATCAGAGGGTGATGACTCTTTGGAATTCTCTACGTATGAGTGTGGCAGAGGCGCAGAGATTCAATATATTCTAAGGGGAAATGAACAGACACTTAGAGTACAAAGTCTAGATCAGCTGGCGGGATACTTACAGACATTATTAACCTCTCCCTGCTTCAATCCAAGGTTCCCACCTGCTTGAAGAAGACCACTATCATCCCGATACCCAAGAAAAATAAGGAAATGTGCTTTAATGACTACCACCCAGTGCTCTGACATCCACCATCATCTTTGAGAGGCTGGTCATGGCACACATCAACTCCAGCCTCCCAGGCAACCTCGACCAACTGCAGTTTGCCTACCACTGAAACAGGTCCATGGTAGACACTATCTCCCTGGCCTTGCACTCATCTCTGGAGCATCTAGACGGTAAAGACACTTTTAGACTATTGATTATTGGCTACAGCTCTGCCTTCAGTACTATAATTCCAAGCAATCTCATCTCCAAACTCCAAGGCCTGGGACGCAACACCTCCCTTTGCAACTGGATCCTTGACTTCTTGACCAACAGTCCGCAATCAGTAAGGATAGGCAGCAACACATCTGCCATGATTATCCTCAATACTGGTGCCCCATGAGGCTGTGACCTCAGCCCCCTACTCTCTATACACTCATGACTGCGTGGTCAGAGTCTGCTCTAAAAAGTTTGCAAATTTAGTGGGCTGAATCTCAAATAACGAGTAGTCAGAGCATGCCTAGTGGCACAGTATCACGATGGCAACCTTTTCTTCAATGAAAAACACGGTGATGCTGGAGGAACTCAGCAGGCCAGGCAGCATCTGTGGAGAAAAGCAGGCAGTCAACGTTTCGGGTCAGGACCCTTCTTCAGGACTGAAGGTAGGAAAAGGGGCAGCTCAATATATAGGAGGGAAAAGCAGAGCAGTGATAGGTGGACAAAAGAGGGGAGGTGGGGTGGGCACAGGGTGGTGATAGGTAGATGTAAGAGATAGTGATGGGCAGGTGCGGGGGAGGAGGGGAGGGTAGATCCACTAGGAGATGGGTCAAAGGTGAGGAGCGAGAGGGGAAAAAAAAAGGTAGAAAGAAGACATAGGAAAAGGAAGAAGAGAAGAAGCATGGTGGTGGGGGGGGGGGGGGGGGGGGGGTTTGTGGGGAAGCGGGTGGGGATTACCTAAAGTGGGAGAATTCAATGTTCATGCCGTTAGGCTGAAAGGTTCCAAAACGGAAAAAGAGAAAAATGAGTTTGTGCTTGGAATTGTCCTGGCAGTAGAGGAAGCTGAGGACTGTCATATCTGTGGTATTGTGTGAGGGGGAGTTAATATGACTGGCCACAGGGAGATGCAGGTCTCTATCTCACCTGAAACTCTGTCTCACCTGAAAGGACTGTTTGGGTATCTGGATTGGAGATGGTGTAGGGGCAGGTGTTGCACCTATGGCAGGAGCAGTGGAAAATCCCTGGGGTGGGAGTGGGATGGGTGGGGGGGGAGGAGTGAACTAGGGAGTTGTGGAGAGAATGGTCCCTGCGGAAGACAGAAAGGGGTGGGGAGGGGAAGATATGCTTGTCGGTGGGGTCCCGTTGGAGATGGCAGAAGTGACAGAGAATGATGTTTTGGATACGTAGGCAGGTGGGATGAAATGTGAGGACAAGGGGGACCCTATCCCTTTTGGGTCTGGGAGGGGTGGGGTGAGAGTGGAGGTGCAGGAAATGGCAGAGATACAGCTGGGGGGAAGCCACGGTTAGAAAAGAAGTTGGACATCTTGGATGTCCTGGAGTGGAAATCCTCATCATGGGAGCAGATGGAGCAGAGCCGGAGAAATTGAGAAAAAGAGATAGCGTCCTTGCAAGAGACAGGGTCGGAGGAGCTGTAATCGAGGTAGCTGTGGGCATCAAGTGGGTTTGTAGAAGACGTCAGTGGATAAGGAATCTCCTGAGATGGAAAGATTGAGGAAGGAGAGAAGGGGTGTCAGAGATAGTTCAAGTGAATTGGAGAGCAGGGTGAAAATTAGTGGCAAAATTTATGAAACTGTTGAGTTCCGCACGGGTTCAAGAGGTACAAGGGTCCTGACCCAAAACGTTGACCACCTGCTTTTCTCCATGGATGCTACCTGGCCTGCTGAGTTTCTCCAGCATCATTGCGTTTTTCATCAAGGCTCCAGCATCTACAGTCTTTTGTTTTGCTAACCTTTTCCTCAGTGTCAGCAACCTAAAAGAGCTGGTCATTGACTTCGAGAAGGCATGCAGTGTACATGTTCCTGTTTACATTATTTTTATTGATGCACCATAGAAATCATCCTATCTGGATGTATCACGGCTTGGTATGGCAACTGCTCTGCCCGTGACCACGAAACTGCAGAGAGTTGTGGACATAGCTCAGCTCATTACTGAAACCAGCTTCCCCTCCATGGACCCTGTCTACACTTCTTGCTGCCTCAGTAAAGCAGCCAACATAATCAAAGACCCCACCCACCCCGGACATACTCTCTTCTCCCCCTTCCATGTGGCAGAAGATACAAAAACTTGAAAACATGTACCACCAGGTTCAAGGAGAGCTTCTATCCCACTGTTATCATACAAGAGGTTCGTTCAAGAGTCTTATAAAGATGAACTCTTGACCTCAGAGTCTACCTTATCATGGCCCTTGCACCTTATCATCTACCTGCACTGCACTCTCTCTGTAACTGTAACACTACATTTGACATTTTGTTATTGCTTTTCCCTTGTACTACCTTGATGTACTTGTTTTGAAATGATCTGCATGGATCACATGCATAACAAAGTTTTTCACTGTATCTTGGTACATGGGACAAGAATAAACCAATTACCAAATAAGGTTGTAATGATTAAATAAATGGATATTGTTGAAAATCTAAACACTGCAGATGATTGGAATGTGAAATAAAATTGCTGGAAGTACTCAGCAGATAAAGCAGCATCTATGGGAAGAGAATCAAATGATATTTCAGGTCAAAGACCTTTCATCAGGGCTGGAAAACTTAAAATCAAACATGTTTTAACTTGCAGAGTTGGGGTAGGGATGTATAGAACAAGGGGAATGCCTGTAATAGGATGGAGACCAGGAGAGATTGAATGACAGAGGATAGCGAAGGCTTTTTAGAAACGTGTGATCTGTCTTGATGGGATGCAAGTTAAAGGAAATGAATGTTGACAGAGGAGAAAGGGAAAAAGATGCCGAGATATAAAGCATTGTAGTTTCTGGCAATCTGAAATGAAAGAGAATGTTAGAAATACTTAACGGGTCAGGAAGCATCCATGGAGAGAGAAAAAGAGTTAATGTTGACGTTCTTTCAGCAGTACCTGCTAATTCTGATACAACTTGGAAAGGTTGAAATTATTTCGGATGAAAGTTCTTTTTCTTCACCAACCCGAAGTATCACCACTAGGTTTCATTTCGGACTTCTGTAACATAGGCAAACCTTGTCAGTACATTTGTGCACAGCAGTTCTTACCTTAAAGCAAATAGTCTTCATGTTTAAAAAAGAAATCTGGATAAGTAGATCAGATATGCTTGAAAGCTGAGGTGAGGCAAATGTATGAATGTGTGTGTGTGGAGTATAAGCATTAGTACTAATTAATTAAATAGTCTGGCACTATACTATGTAATACTCGGGTATAGCTTTCTTCGTTCCTCGTTGGATGGGTTCACATTTGTCAACACCAAATTCCATCTCCTATTGTCCTACCCTGGTTTTTTTAACCTGGAGTTTTAGTAAATGCTGTGGAAGATAATTGTTCATTTTACAGTTTAGCTCCAACATATTGAATAGAGCTGCCAACAGATTATTCTTATAAATTCCACATTACGTGACTAAAATGTGGTTTGTTTGTGGTACTTGCTATTAAGCTTATATACTGTGTGAATTAAATTTTCCAGGGCAAGTATTTTTGAATTCCCTAGTTGCTTGCTCCAGGGAATTCTGTAATCCCTTGTTCAGTTGTTTTGTTTCTTAAGTTTACTTGTGCTGATGTTGAAAAGTCCCATGATACAATGTTAGTAATTCTATCCTTTGTCTGTGGTGTTAAATATCTCACTGCATTATACAGCTAAAAGGGTATTTATAGCCACCTACATTTTAAAATATTAAATAAAAATAGTTGTCATATTTTCCTCTATTTACTGGTTCAGAAGATTAACCAGGAATAACTTCAGCCATGAATCATATCAGCATAGAATGACAGAGCATGCTCAAAGTGGCTTATTCCCACTCTTGTTTTTCTATGTTTCTATAGTTTCCTTCCCTCCCTGTGCTCTGAGCTGTTAGTCATAAGTCAATTATAGAAAACGAAAGACTTTCATTTTAGGAGTGCTTTTCGTCACCCAGGACTATAGTATCTTATAGCCAGTTAAGTCAAAGTCAAGTTTGAGTTTATTGTCATATGCACATGCATGTATGGACAGTTGCAAGGAAAAACTTACTTGCAGCAGTATCACAGGCACATAGCATCATGTATGTATCATTGGGCTACAAAACTAAGCCGGGCAGCATCGCCAACAACAGTGCATCCCGTCGTGACGAGCATAACCTATTCTATGCACATTTTGAACAGAAGGGGATTGGAATGTCACCACCCACCCCGACAGCCTCCAATGCACCTGAACCCACAGTCACCTTTGCAGACATAAGATCAGTGTTCCGGAGCGTAGATCCCCGGCAAGCATCTGGCCCGGGTGGTATCCTTGGCCATGTCCTTAGGTCCTGTGCAGATCAGCTGGCAGGGTATTTGCATACTTTTTTAACCTCTCCCTGCTTCAATTTGAGGTTCCCAGCTGCTTTAAGAAGACCACTACCATCCCAGTATCTAAGAAAAACAAGGTAACGTGCCTTAATGATTACCGCCGGGTGGCTCTGATATCCACCATCATAAAGTGATTTGAGAGGCTGGTCATGGCAGCATTAACTCCAACCCCGCAGAAAACCTTGACCCCTGCAATTTGCATGTGGCCGAGACAGGTCCATGCTGGACGCTTTCTCCCTGGCCCCACACTCATCTCTGGAGCATCTAGACAGTAAATACACCTATGTAAGACTATTGTTTATTGACTACAGCTCTGCCTTCACTACTATAATTCCAAGCAAACTCATTTCCAAACTCCAACTACTGCACTAGAGGGCAGCCTAGAATTTGCTCTGAAGTTCCACCTTCTAACCCAGAAGAAAGAGTGCTACCAACCAAGCCACAGCTGACATGGCTGATGATAAGTAGAACTATCACTTTTGTCACAAACCAGCAACAAAAGAAACACACGGCATGATTTAGTGTTAAAAACTATTTTATTAATTACTACTTATGATAATACGTAAAATAAAAGTAAAAATGTTAGTATGTTAGAATTCAAAAATGTTAAACCTCGAACGTTAACCCCAAAACTAAACTCTTCGTGTGTGTGTGTGGGTGTGGCAAAGTCCAAAACTCCCAGTTCTGGAATGGTTCTTAAAGTTCAGTTCCGCAAGCCATAAGGTGAAACATGAGCAAGGGCTTCTTCAACAACCACAGTTGTCAGAAGATAAGACGTAGATGTAGAGAACATAGGGAGAGTAAATACGAAATCCAAATGTTCCACGATGGAACCCCAAACGACACTTCAGGGTTTACTCGGTAGTGACTTCCTCACCCCGAAAAGCATCCGAATCGTGGTCGTCCACACACAAATACCTGTTTCCTTCTACAGGTCAGCAACAAAGTGAACTCCACCGGATTACTTCCAACTTCCATACATGGATTTCAGTGGCAAACACAGTTATTGTTTCTCATCCATCGATAGAGAAAACAAGCAGGCTGGTGTCTCTCTCCCTTCTCTCTCTCTCTCCTTCTGACTTCTTCAGCAACGTCATTACGTCCTTTATCTTCTATTGACGTAAGCACGCCCCATACACACATACACACAGACTCTCTATCTTAAAGGGACTTTCACTGAGTCCGTAACACTTGTGAATTTCTGTGCAATGGGATAATGCAACAATATTGTTGAAGCTTAATAGTTAAGTATGTAAAAATAATATAATTCAAATTCCACTCGTAAGACTTGGGCACAACATCTGGACTGATTCTCCAGTACAGTGCTGATTGAGGGGCACAGTTGTCTCTGAGGTTAAACTAAGATCCTGTGTATCTCATGTTCACAGAAGTTCCCACTGCGCTCACTGTGTCTTGGCTAATGTTTGTCCCATAACCATTAATAGTCACAAAAATATGCATTATTTGGTCACTATCACATTGCTGTTTATAGGAGTTTGCTCAATGCAAATTAGCTGATGTCTTACCCATATTACACACATGAAAAACACTTTGTTAGCTCTAAAGGATTTTGGGATGTCCGAGATTGTGGAGAGCAATACCAGTTTGTATTTACATAGCACCTTACAACCCAATTTGCTTTGTCGCATGTTATCAAGCAAAATTTAACATCTACTGCACTTGGAATTATTAGGACAGACATTCAAAGTCAGGTTTAGGGTAATGTACTGTGTTGCTATTGCTGCAGAAAGCTAATTTTCATGGCATTTATACTCTTTCTATGTACACCTATGACAATAAACTTGAAGGTTAAGTCAAGAAAGATTTTAATGTGTGTCTTAAAGAGGGAGGAAAGAAAAGTGGATGTGCCCATTTCTTTCTATATTAGCTTAATATATTAATTTTACTTATACTTATGTGAAGTCTAAAGAGAATTCATGATTAGTTGACAAGCATTTCTGTTGCCATTTCTTCGTTATTTGATCTTAACATTGTGACCTAATCTATTTGGGATATTGGAGTATCAAAGGCAATTGTCTGCAGTCCTAAATTCATCAAGCACCTGTTAAAACATCAGTGATATCACAAGTAACCAAATGCTTTCAAAAGTAACTCGTCAGCAGAGGCTCTTGAAGAAGTTTGTTGTCAATTCTTGCTTGTCGTTAGTTGTGTGAAATTCGTTGAGTGTTTTACTATGCAGCAGCTGCTTTATAAATGCAAGTTATCATTAAGAATAGCAAATTGGAGGAACTACAGTCTGTAGTATTTGTAAATTAATACAAAGGACATCTGTGCTTTGAAATAGAGCCAACTTGAACATATTTTGGCTGTGTTGTGCAAGTGTTCATTTCCGGGTTGAATAGCAGCCATCAGAGGAATGGCCTGGGCACTTGTGGGAGAATTCACCTTGGGGTGTCTGATGTTTGTTTAGTGTCATCATCTGATCTGCAGCAGCCATTCATTCCTGTACCAACGAAAATTGGCTGTTAAAAGTTGTGATGCACAGCGTGCTTTTATGCATTCACAGTTTAAAGAAAAGAGCAAACCCTGTGGCAAATCAGCAAAGATCTGTGAATAAACGAGCCCCACGGGGACATCAGTATGTTAGCTGCAACCTCTGCCAGATTCATTTTTCTGTGCTGCACTTTTGTCCACAAGTAGCACCAGCAAAGGTCACGACATCTCAATATTATGCACTCCTTACAAGGTGTGCAATCACAACCCCCTTGATGGGCCTGTAATTTGCAATAGCTTTGGGCTGCTTGTAACACAAGCATAGTATTGGTATTGGTTTATTATTGTCACTTGTGCCAAGGTACAGTGAAAAACTTGTCTTGCATACCAATCGTACAGGTCAATTCATTACACAGTGCAGTTACATTGAGTTAGTACAGAGTGTATCGATGTAGTACAGGTAAAAACAATAACAGTACAAAGTGTCACAGCTACAGAGAAAGTGCAGTGCAATAAGGTGCAAGGTCACAACAAGGTAGGTCGTGAGGTCATAGTCCATCTCATCGTATAAGGGAACCAGGCCATCAAGTGGGAACCACCCAGGATGGTACTGTGCATTCCCCACCCACCATGTGTTTTCTGCCTCTGTGACAGTCTTTTACACAGCTGTTCTGTGACTGCCATGGAAAGGGTTCTCCAAATCCTGACTCTCTTCCCATCAGTTTGCGATGCTGTAATCCCTGCAGGCCACTGTTACCGAGAACCTTCAGGTAAAGTTTCACTGCATGAAAACTATTGTAATTATTTTTTTTCTCACCAGAGCTTTTCACCTTAGCCCTTTTATTTTGTGGGTCACTCAACTGTGTGCGAGTGCCACACACAGTGACTGTTTAACACATCAAAAAATAGGTGAACGCTAGTTTCTAGACACTGAAGTCCAGTGTAATCCAATAAAAGCAATTTCATTTCTACTGAAAAGTCCACGTGGCAGATGGAAAAACCTGGCTGACACACAGAGATTGCCTTGGAGAAAACGCTGCGTAAGTTCACTGGACTGATTCCTGCGATCTGTAATCAATTTGTCTGAATTGAGATTGAGCAGACTAGAGCTACATTCCCTGGAGTTTAAAAGAATGAGAGTCAATTTTATTGAAATGTACTGCATCCTTAGAAGGTTTGACAGGGCAGATACTGGAAGGCACTTCCTCTGGCTGTATAGTTCATAATTAAGTGGTGACAAATTCAGGGTGAGGGCTAAGAAGACAAGAGATTTCACTTCTCAGCATGGTGAATTTTTAGAATTCTTCACCAGGATGGGTGTAGATGCTTCATCTGTGGTGTTGGATCCGGTTATTTTCGAGAGGAGTCCAGGAATGGGTTGAAAACAATTTGGTGCTTCACAAAGTTTTATTGGAAAAGTTTGAAACAAAGAAACAGTCACAGAGCACATGGCACTAGCTTTACTACTAGGAGATGAGTCAAGACAAAGGAACTAAAAATGAGCTGGGACCAGGAGGAAGAGAGCAAGAGAACAAAAAATGACACCTTTTATACCTGAGATAAGAGGTACTCCTTAGCTAACAATAGTCCAATTAGAAAACCTGTTGCAAAACCAACCATTGAGAAAACACGTATTCACCTGATGGACGAACCAATAAGCTAAAAAGTGGTTATACCTTGTACAGCCACTTGAGGTATATTAAACACTATACATGTTAAACATATACTTTAAACAGTCGAATCCAACAGTGGTTATACAGATATTTGAATACTGACAAAATCAAGGACTAGAAAATAGGGTTAAAGGTGGAGTTGAGTTAGAAATCAGCCCTGGTTTTGTGGATTAGCAGAGTCTGCTTCAGCCAGATGACCCATTCCTGTTCTCTTCAATAATTTTATGTTGCTGCCAATGATAGCTTCATATCTCAGAATTATACAGTACAAGAGATCAATTGGTCATGTTGTGTTTGAGGTGATGCCATTTTGATGCCCACTGTGTAAGGTTATAAGATGGCTTCTTTTTCAACACCCACTGAAATCAACAACATTGAATGTCGCTTCAGTGTAATTACAAGAGGACGTCTCTGCCACACTGTTTGCCTGATATCCACTACTGGATAAGCAAACATTTTCTCCAGTTCAGTATTGGCAAGATTCTGAAGTCATTAGGTTTCCATCACAAATTCCATTCCCTCATCCAATAATGTCCCACCCCAGCAACCGTCTGAAACTAAACTGTCAGCAAGCTTTGACCCATAATTGAAAGATCCCAAGTAAGTTTATAAAATTATGAGATGCACACATAGAGTGGACAGCCAGTATCTTTCTCCACCAGAGTCAAAATGTCTAATCCTAGAGGGCTTGCATTTAAGGTGAGAGGGGGAAAGTTCAAAGGAGATGTGCGGGGCAAGTTTTTTTTTAAAACATGAAGTGGTGGGTGCCTGGAATGTGGAGGCAGATACGATATAAGTGTTTAAGAGTCTCTTAGATAGGCACATGAATATGCAGAAAATGGAGGGATATGGATCATATCCAGGCAGAAAGGATTAGTTTAATTAGGCATCATTAGCTTAATTAGTTTGACATAACATTGTGGACCGAAGGGCCTGTTCCTGTGCTGTACTGTTCTTCGAACTGCAGACCTCAGATCCATGCCCTCAGTGAGACTGCCTCTTTCCAATTCCATAACATTCCATGATTCCAGCTTTGCCTCAGACTAATTATTGCTGAAAAACTCTCATCCATCTTCTTGTTAACTCCTAACTTAGTTATTCCAGTTCATTCCTGGATAGCTTCTCTTGTTCCACTCTCCATAGCCTTCAGGTCATCCAAAACTATTATTAATGCCTTAAATCACACAGAAGTTCCAATAACCCATTACCCCTGCTTGCTGATCTGCTCTGGCTATTGATAAAGTAATACTTCAATTTTTAAAAAATCTCATCCTTCTTTTCCAATCTGTTCATGGTTACATCTTTCCCTATTTCTGTAATCTTTTCCATCTTTAAGATGCTTCAGGATATTTATTTGAAACTGGCTTCTGTGCATCCTCAATACTAATTGCTTCATTGAGCTGGCAAGGCACCAAGCTTGGAGTCACTCATGAAGCTTCTCCTCTTTACTTCTCCTCCTTTGAACAAAGCCTTGCTCATATGCACTAATATTTCTTCATGCATCTAGGCTGTGTAACACTGCTACAAAGTGCCTTGGAACTTTTTTGCAATGCATAAGTTAACATGCAAATAGATTGTGCATTTAAACGCACTGCAAACTAGGAAGAATCCACAGGAGCAGGAGACTCATGTTTTATAGATTTCTATCTGTTGGAGTAATCGAGAAAAGTAATATAAAAGAAACCTACACGTTCATGGTGACAGATTCACAAACTGTATAACAGAACAAGATCAATCATTTGAAGGCAAAGGCAGCTCAAAGGTGCATTTACAGTCTTCAGCTAGAAGGAGGTAATTCTGCTGTCTGATGTAATATCATCATGTCATATATAACAAGCAAAGCTCATGCACACATCAATTTTGCAAAGTCTTGTTTTTCTGGCAAACCATTGCTTATTGCTTCAGGCGATTGTTTTATTAATGGTATCTTCAAATTAATATGATGTTCTCTGGGTGCAGGAAGTGCAACAGTCCATATTGGCAATCTTGCTAACTTCATGTCAGACCTAGGAGACAGTGAAATAATTGACATACTTGCTCAAAGTGACAGCAGTGGCACTTGAGTGATTATTTTTGAGACGCCCACTGTAGGTTGCCCATGTCTCTGAAGGAAGGGGATAATTGCTCGGAAGATGACGAACATGGTGCTGGGTTTGAAGTCTTGGTCTTGGAACATTGCTTTCCTCACTTGGTTGAAGGTTGCGATGACACACAGGAGACTGGTGAATTTCTTCATCAATTACCTTCGTTGTGAGGTGACCACAGAGAAATGCAAAGTGATCCACATTTTCAGGGCCTTGATCATTGGACGTGTTATTGTGTGACAGGAGCACATTAGTGGGGCCTTTGTCATGAAGAAGGGGACATAGTTACAAGACAAGAGGCTATTTGTTTAAAACTGAGGTGCATAGAAATTTTAGAGGGTAGTGAGTCTCTGGAATTGCCTGCCCCAGAGGATGGTGGAGACTAGATCATTTAGAAATATTTAAGGTGGAGGTAGATAAATATTTGAAAGATTGGAGAATTGAGGGCTATGGGGAAATGGCACAGCAGAAGAGTTCAGGCCAGTATAGATCAGCCATGATCATATTGAATGGTGGGGCAGGTTTGAAGGGCCTGGTGACCTACTCCTATTTTCTTGTGTTCTTGTCTTCTGTGTACTCAGTCCAAGGCCCAATCTCTCGTACACTTTAATGAAGGAAACAAGAACTTGGCTTCTGAATATTCACATACACAAGCATCTCTGTATATGGTGGATCACTGACTAAATTTGGGACAATCTTGGTTCCGGTGTGGAAACATTGAACAGTTTTCTGTTCACCCTGTAGATTAACTCACGCAGGTGGGAATCTTGTTGGTGTTGAGTGAGGAAGATTGAGGAGAGGGTCGGTGTCCTTATACAGTATTGTCTGAGTCCAGTGTGTACAGGGATTGGGTCTGAACTGGACCTGATGGTGAAGGTGATGGCTTGTATGTCATTGTGTTACAGCCATGGAATGGCAGTGAGTTTCTTGACAACAGCCAAATTTCTGAGTGATGCAGCATAATCCTGCTCAACTGGGGAAACCGGAAGCTTTGAAAGAGGCTCTATACAGTGATTGGCATTGTTGTCTGAATTGTTCTTGGATTTACAGTGAGGTGAAAATCATTATCTCTTGATGTTCAAAGTCTACATTGCAAAGGAGAAGGACCAACAACCCTGCTTCTGCAGAACCCTTCAAACCCATTTCCAGGATAGGCAAAGCAATATCTGCTTCCTTTCTCAGACCAACATTGCTAACACTGGGGCTCTGATTATGCTCACCCAGCTCTACTGGGCAGGCTACATCTTCCGAATGCCTGACAGCAGATGCCCAAAAACAAGTAATCTAATCTTAGCTCCATCACATCAAGAGATTTCCAGGTGGATAGAGAAAATGCTTCAAGGATGCTGTCAAAGCTTCCTTGAAAAAAGGTAACCTTTCTACCAACTGATGACAATCCTTGACCAACAAGTGGTCAAAATGTAGGAGGACAGCACAACACAATGTGGTAGGCAGGCATGGTAGTTATAGGCAGGCACAGTAGTGTAGCGCTATTACAGTGCCAGCGACCCAGGTTCAATTCCGGCCACCGTCTGTAAGGAGTTTGTACGCTCTCCCCATGACTGCGTGGGTTTCCTCCGGGTGCTCCGGTTTCCTCCCACATTCCAAAGACGTACAGGTTAGGAAGTTGTGAGCATGCTATGTTGGCACTGGAAGTGTGGCGACACTTGCGGGATGCCCGCAGAACACTCTACGCAAAAGATGCATTTCACTGTGTGTTTCAATGTACGTGACTAATAAAGATCTTATCTTATCAAATTAATCTCTGTGAAGTGAGCACATGGAAACTGAGCACAAAAAGCAGGAGGACAGCACAACACAATACTGATTCACTCAGTATATGATCAAATAATAGCTGACTGTTCTAAACATAAAGGCTGTGGGACCAGACAACATCCCAGATATGGTGCTGATGACTGGCTCTCCAGCACTAGCCATACCTCAAGCCAAACCATCCCAGGACAGCTACAGCACTGACATCTGCCTGACAATGTAGGAAATTGCCGTGATATATCCTATACACAAATACCTGTGCAAATCCCCTCCAAGTCATACACCATCCTGACCTGCATATATATCACAATTCCTTCACCATTGCTGGGCTTAGATCCTGAACATCTCCATCCAAGTAATTTTGTGACGGCATCTTCATGAAAAGGATTGCAGCTGTACGAAAAGGCAGTTTGTCTGCTTCTCAGGAGCAGTTAGAAAAATGGGTAACAAACCCTGCCAGCAATGCTCACTTCCTGTGGACAAGTAAAAATAATCAACTCCAGATTCAAGACTTTCATAGCTTGTTTTCTATCCTCCTTTCTCTGCAAACAGCTCATCCAAAACTGAATTGCCTGCATCAGGCCTCCCTCTGCTATCACATCTTGCTGAATTATATTGGCTCCCAGTTGCTCAAATTTCACAATCTCTCCCTTTCTTTGTAACTTCCTAGAGCTCACTGCAACCACCCAGGGCATAATTTTCTGACTCTGACTTAGCATTCTTCCCTTTCCCTTTGCCAGCTGTGCTTTCAGCTGTTTAAGACAGATATTTTGGAATTACTACTGTAAAACAATTTTCCTTCAATAAAATTCACCTCTGATTAAGGTTTTTATTTATCCCCATCTTTTCTCTGGCTAGCCTTCATTTTTGTTTGATTACAGCTGAAGTGCATTAGGAATTTGAGCATTAAGTCCATAAAATAAATGTAAATCGCTGCTGTTTTTGATGCTTGATCCCACAATTTTCTATTTAAGGGATGAGATGAGATTTCTGCCGGAGTCATTGTGTTAGAGTCAGAACATCTACAGTAACAAACTTAATCTGCACCATCTCCTGCATCCTCTAAAATACGAAACGGCTGAAGAACTAGTACCATCTGCCAGCTTGTCCATCTTTAGTCCATAATAACTCAAAAAATAGAAGCAAGAGAAGGTGAAGCTGCCCCACAAGCGTACTCTGTTGTTTAACAAGATCATAGCAGCTCCTGTGCCATGTAAATATTCCTACCTGACCCCCATAGCCTCTGTTTTTCTCCATATCCTTCTACCTATTGATTTCAACATCAAATGTACCCAATGACTGAGTATTTACAAAGCTTTGCAACCTCTGTAAAGTAATTTTTCCAAATCCCTTTCTATATGGTTGACCCTTATTCTGAGACTGTTGCTAGTTTGAGTTTATCCACCTAAAGGAAACAGCTTCTTGATATTTGCACTTCAATCCCACACAGAGTTTCAATGAGATCTTACTGGAGTTTAAAGAAATGAGAGATGTTAGGACAAGTTTTTTCAAGCTATCTTTCAGTCAATCCCGCCATCTCCAGAAACAATCAATTGAATCTACGCTGCACTGTGAATATATCCTTAAATGTGGAGATCAAAAGTACACACTTCATTGGTCGAACCAAAGCTTTGTAAAGGCTCTGCAAGACTTCCTTCTTATTCCAGGATTATTGCAATGCAGACCGCTACTTACCTTCCCAACTGCTTGCTGCAACTGCATATTTACTCTCAATGTTTCACAAACCAGATGAGATCCCTAGCTGCACCAAGACTTAACCAGTTTCTCACAACTTAAGAAGCATTGTCCTCACCAAAGAAATAACTTCACATTTTCCCTCATTTGTCACCATCTTGCCCAGGCACCTAAACTGCCTCTTTCCCTGGGGTAACTCTGGATCCTCTTCACTGCAAACTTTCCTAACTCACTCCATTATCAATAGTTTTGAATATATTAGACACTGTTTTTTCATGTAACTGTCTGGTGTAAATTGTGAATAGATGATAATGCAGTGCTAATCCCAATGGAACCTCACTAGTGGCAGTCTGCTAACTCGAAGATGGCCTATTTATTTCCATCTCTCTTGTCATCTCATACAAACTGTTATATTGACCAAAAAGGGCATCTACAACCAGTAGAGTGGAAACTGGATGTTGTACACACTCCAAACAAATTCTCAATTGTAGATTCTACCTCAGATCCTTCCTGCATGGTTAAAACATCAGTCCAAGTGCGCGCTGCCCCCGGGAGGACTGCGCTGGGGACGAGACAGTCCTCCACCTCTTTGTGGGCTGTGGGTTTGGGAGGAGGGTGTGGCGAAAGATGCAAGGGTCCTTGTCACGGTTCATCCTCAGCAGCTGTGTAACAGAGGATTCTCTGATCTATGGGCTGTTTCCGGGGACACACACGGAGACGGACATCAACTGCTGCTGGAAGGTCATCAACTCGGTGAAAGACACCCTTTGGTCTGCCCGGAACTCGTTGGTCTCCCAGCACTGTGAGATGTCCGTAGGGGAAAGCTGCCGACTGGCACATTCCAGGCTGCAGGAGTACGTGCTGAGGGACGCACTGAAGCTGGGCGCAGCCAACGCAAGGACTCAGTGGGGAAGGACTACATTTTAGGGTTCTTCTGCACTGGAGAGGGAGGGGCGGGGTCAGGTGAGGAAGCCCTTAAATATTGTTAATATGTGTAAAAAAAAAAGGTAAGCTCAAGGGGAGCAGCCATGGTGTGAGTGGGTCAGTGCAAGAGTGGGACCTTGAGGCTTTGACTCAAGAGGCTTCAGCGTAAAGAGACAGAGTAAGTGAGCAGAGGCTAAGGTTTCTTTTTTTTGTATTGCACGGTTCAGAGCACTGGGAACATCAGGCAGGGCGGTGGTTTGCTCCTCTTGCAGGATGTTGGAAATCAGGGAGACCTCCAGTGCCCCGATGACTACACCTGCGAGAAGTGCACCCGGCTACAGCTCATTGAAGACCGGGTTAGGGAGCTGGAGCTGGATGAATTCTGGATCATTCGGGAAACTGAGGAGATGATAGATAGGACTTACTGGGAGACAGTTCCACCCAGGTTTGCAGGATGCAGGTACCTGAGTGACCATCAGGGGAGGGAAAGTGAATAGGCAGTCAGTGCAGGGTACCCCTGTGGCCATTCACCTCAATAACAAGTGTGTGGTTTTGGCATTGGTATTGGTTTATTATTGTCACTTGTACCGAGGTACAGTGAAAAGCTTGTCTTGCATACTGATCGTACAGGTCAATTCATTACACGGTGCACTGAGCTAGTACAGGGTAAAAACAATAACAGTATACAGAGTAAAGTGTCACAGCTACAGAGGAAGTGCAGTGCAGGTAGACACTAAGGTGCCAGGTCGTAATAAGGTAGATTGTGAGGTCAAGAATCCATCTTATCGTATAAGGGAACTGTTTCAATAGTTTATAACAGTGGGATAGAAGCTGTCCTCGAGCCTGGTGGTACGTGCCCTCAGGCTCTGTATCTCCTGCCTGATGGAAGGGGAGAGAAGAGAGAATGACCTGGGTGGGTGGTATGGACAGAGTCCATGGTGGGGAGGCTGGTTTCTGTGATGTGCTGGGCTGTGTCCACAAATCTCTGCAGTTTCTTGTGGTCCTGGACAGAGCAGTTGCCATACCAAGCAGTGATGCATCTAGATAGGATGCTTTCTATGGTGCATTGATAAAAGTTGGTGAGTGTCAAAGGGGATATGCCAAATTTCTTTAGCCTCCTGAGGAAGTAGAGGTACTGGTGAGCTTTTTGGCTATGGCATCTATGTGGTTGGACCAGGACAGGTTAATGGTGATGTTCACTCCAAGGAGATTAAAGCTCTTAAACCTGTCGACCTCAGCACCATTGATGTAGACAGGTGCATATACACCGCCCCCTTTCCTGAAGTCAATAACTAGCTCTTTTGTTTTGTTGACATTGAGGGCAAGGTTGTTGTCATGAAAGCATGTCACTAAGCTCTCTATCTCCTTCCTGTACTCTGACTCATCGTTATTTGAGATATGGCCTACTACGGTGGTATCATCTGCAAACTTGTAGATGGAGTCAGAGCAGAATCTGGCCATGTAGTCATTATACTTATATACTTGAGTAGAGGGCTGAGGACACAGCCTTGTGGGGCACCAGTGTTGAGAATAATCGTGCTGGAGGTGTTGCTGCCTATCCTTACTGATTGCAGTCTCTTGGTCAGAAAGTCAAGGATCCAGTTACAGAGGGAGGTGTTGAGTCCCAGGTCTCAGAGTTTGGTTGCTTGGAATTACAGTATTGAAGGCGGAGCTGTAGTCAATAAAGAATAGTCCAACGTAGGTGTCTTTACCGTTTTGGATACTATTGGGTGGATGACCACCAGGGGAAGCCACAGCGGCCAGGTTTCTGGCACTGAGTCTGACTCTGTGACACAAGGGAAAGGGGGAGAAGAGAGCTGAGGTAATGATAGGGGATTCATCGCTTAGGGGAACAGTTAGGAGATTCTGTGGACAAGAACGAGATTCTCGGATGGTATGTTGCCTTCCAGGTACCAGGGTCAGAGACGTCTCGGATCGAGTCCACAGCATTCTCAAGGGGGAGGGAGAGCAGCCAGAAGTCGTGGTACACATTGGTACCAACGACATAGATAGGAAAAGGGCTGATATCCTGAAGAGGGAATGTAGGGAGTTAGGAAGGAAGCTGAAAAGCAGAACCTCAAGGGTGGTAATCTCTAGATTGCTGCCTGTGCCATGCACCAGTGAGCGTAAGAATAGGAAGATATGGCAGATGAATGCGTGGCTGAGGAGTTGATGCAGGGGGCAGAGTTTCAGATTTGTGGATCACTACAATCTCTTCTGGGGAAGGTATGACCTGTACAAAAGGGATGGGTTACATTAATGCAAGAAGTACTAAGAATATGAATGCTGAACACAGAGCATGAATCAGTACATGGAATTACAATGTTGTGGTCATTACAGAGACTTGGCTGTCACAAGGGCAGGATTGGCTGCTTGATGTTTTGGGGGTTCAATGTTTCAAAAGAGATAGGGAAGGAGGTAGAAGAAGTTGGGAGAGTCATGGCATTGCTAATCAGGGATAGTATCACAGCTGTAAAAAGGGAGGACATCATGGGGGGATCGTCTACTGAGTTAGTGTTGGCAGAAGTTAGAAACAGGAAGGGAGCAATCACTCTATTGGGAGTATTCTATAGGCTCCCCAATAGCCACCAAGACACTGAGGAACAGATAAGTAGGCAGATTTTGGAAAGGTGCCAAAGTAACAAGGATGTTGTCATTGGGAGACTGCAACTTCCCAAATATTGATTGGCACATCCTTAGTGCAAAAGGTTTAGATGGGACAGAATTTGTTAGGTATGTCCAGGAAGGATTTCTGACACAGTATGTGGACAGGCCGACAAGAGGAGAGGCCATACTGGATCTAGTACTAGGCAATGAACCTGGTCAGGTGACAGACCTCTGGGTGGGCGAGCATTTCAGAGATAGTGACTACAACTCCCTGACCTTTTGCTTGGCCATGGACAGGGATAGGAGCAGACAATATAGGAAAGTTTTCAGTTAAGGGAGGGCTAATTACGGTGGTATTAGGCAGGATCTTGGGAGCATCAATTGGGAACAGATGTTCTCAGGGAAATGCACAGAAGAAATGTAGAGGCTGTTTAGGGACCACTTGCATGGAGTTCTGGATAGGTTTGTCCCACTGAGACAGGGAAAGGATGGTAGGGTAAAAGAACCATGGTTGACCAGAGGGGTGAAATATTTAGTCATGAGGAAGAAGGAAGCATACTTGAGGTTTAGGAAACAAAAATCAGGCAGGGCTCTTGAGAATTATAAGGTAGCCAGGAAGGAGCTTAGGAAGGGACTTAGGAGAGCTAGAAGGAGACATGAGAAGGCCTTGGCAAGTAGAATTAAGGAAAACCCCAACATGTTCAACATGTATATGGGGAACAGGAGAGTGACTAGAGTGAGGGATAAGGGGATAAAG